>NC_058080.1:489135442-489435442 GCF_014858855.1 Bufo gargarizans | reverse complement strand
TTTAACTGTTTGGTATGTCTAAAACAAATTTCTATATGTTTTTGTATCACGGGAGAAATGTTTGCACAGGTGCCTTGCATGGTCCTGATTGTATTGGCGCCCAACCCACCTCCCCAGAACTCCTCTTGGGGGCGGGACAGCGGAAACTGGACACTATTTCAGTGACCACCATGCAAGACACCTAGATCATGACTAAGGACACGAGTGTCCGAAACGCGTTGATTGCCTGGGATTAAGCGGGAGCCTGTGCCACTGTTTGCTGTATATATGAAAATTGCTGAATAAAGATTGGGAACTTTTTCTACGTCCACGCTTGGTGCCGGAGCCTCTCTTTTTTCAATTAAACATTATATATGGACCATGCCCTCACTCTGATGTAATAAAATCTGAGACTCTTAGCCAATATATTTTGATCAAAACACATCTGTGCCCACCTACCCAGCGCCAAGGTGGTCTCAGGTCAGACAGGTCCTACGCTAAACCTACCTAAGCCATTGGGCTTCTATGTTCAGGAGCGCAGACGCCGCACATATGGTGTGCTGCTCCTAGTCACCTCCATGTGCGTCAAGCAACCAATGGGAGGAGGAGCAAGCACAGCCATATGTACCACCTAATCAAGGCGCTCTATTGGATATGAAGGGCAAAAGTGCAGAGGAATGCTACTCCCAAGATAAAATAAACATTTGAGGGAGTGGCACCTTCAAGTGTGAATGCGCTCCTTTTTTATCTTGGGAGTAGCATTCCTTTGCACTTTTGCCCTTCCTATCTCATAGACCGCCTTGATTAGTATATTAAAATAACATCCAATGCATTACAATATACATGTATTAAAATGCATTGTAGAGGGGATCAGACCCCCAAAAGGTAATGTCCCACAGCGGGACAAAAATAAAAAGTAAAAAAAAAGTTTTTCACACATATAAAATTGTAAAAAAAAAAGAAAAGTAGACATGATCTACCCTGTCAGATGAACACAGTAAAAAAATAAAAACAGCATCAAAATAGTAATTTTTTGTCACTTAGCCTTACATAAAGTGTAGTAGCAAGCGATCAAAAAGCACAATGTACCCCACAATGATAACACTGAAAAGTCACCTCATCCTGCACAAGACGATTTGCAGAAAAAACACCAAAACAGCATTTAAAAAAAAATGCTTTTATTGTGTAATATTGCAAATAAAAAATAGACATATTACCATATTGTTCGCTTTATAAGACGCACCTGATGATAAGACGCATCTAGTTTTCAGAGGAGGAAATGGGGAAAAAATTTATTTGAAATAAAAGGTGGGCTAAAACATTTTAACCCCTTAAGGACCGAGGACGTACCGGTACGCCCTATTTCCCGAGTCCTTAAGGACCGAGGACGTACCGGTACGTCCTGACTTAAAAATGTAATTCCGGCGCCGCGGGGGTTAATCGGAACGGGATTTCGGCTGAAATCATTCAGCCGGCATCCCGTAACAACGCAGGGGGGGTCATTGGACCCCCCCGTATCCGCGATCGCAGAAAACCGCAGGTCAATTCAGACCTGCGGTTTTCTGCGTTTCCGGTCCATTCGGGTATCCTGTGACCCGATGAACCGGAAAAAGACTGCGATCGGTGGCGTAATTTTACACCACCAATCGCAGTCCGAGGATTTGAGGAGGCGGTGCTGGCCCTGGTGCTGAACACTGCTGTCCAGGGTGCTGATTGGTGCAGGGGAGAGAGGCGCGAGATTCAAACTTCCTGCGCTCCTCTCTCCCCTCCTCTTCCTGTCCAGCACCCTGACCGTGCAGCATCGTCCAGCACCAGCTCCTGTGTCCCCCTAATCGGCATCCATCACCCTCCTGCACCCATCGCCACCCAGGTAGGTTAGGGTCAGTGAGGGAGAGGCACCGTTAGGCAGGGAAAGAAGGGAAAAGTAAGTTAGAAAAAAAAAAAGTACTTTTATTCCAAACTTCCAAACTTCCATCTATCCATCTAACCCTAACCCCGACCCCCCCCCCCCCCACCAGCCCCCACCAGCCCCCACCAGCCCCCCCACCACCACATTTTTTTTCTGCGTGCGCTGACTGGCCGGCACTTTTTAGCGTCCGTCCACTGTTAGCGCATCGCCCGCCCCACCGCTGATCAGCGTTGTACCGCTGATCAGCAAGTTTTATCTTTTTTTTTTCCTAACACTTGCCCTTTTTTTCTTGCCTTTTTTAGTACGCAAACACCCGTTGCCCCCACACACACGCACATATAATAAAGTTTTCCACACACGCACACCTACACGCACACACACCCATGGCCCGTCGGGTGTTCTCGGCCGAGGAGGCATATGCCCAGATTGCCTCCGACTCTGAGAGCCCCAGTGAGGATGAGGATGACCCCACATTCCTTTTATCATCCGAATCCTCCTCATCATCATCGGATGACGATGAGACACCAAGGCGGTGGAGACGCCGCCAGGCGGAGCCAGGGGCCGCACATGCTAGGGATCCTGTGGCCCACCCTAGTACGAGCCGCCCTGGGGTTCGTACTGGTTTCCCGGCCCACCAAATAAGTCCACCGGAGCCCCCTGCCGATGAACTTAGCTGGTGTCCCCCAGTGGACTTTGAGCCTGAGATTCCGGATTTCGCTGGCAATCCTGGAATCCAGATTCCCACAGTGGGGTTTACTGAAATAGACTATTTTAGTTTTTTTTTTCAGTAACCCACTGGTGAATTTGATGGTGGAGCAGACGAATCTGTACGCCCAACAGTTCGTCGCTCAAAACCCAGGCTCAGTTTTGGCTAGACCCGGTGGCTGGACGCCGGTCAGTGCAGCCGAAATGAGGACATTTTGGGGCCTCGTGCTGCATATGGGTCTAGTCCAAAAACCCAGTGTCAGGCAATACTGGAGTGGGGACGTCCTGTACCAGACCCCACTGTACAGTATGGTCATGATACGTCACCGGTTTGAGGCCATACGGAAATGTCTGCATTATTCCGATAATGCAGCATGTCCACCCCGAGGTGATCCTGCCTATTACCGGCTGTATAAGATACGGCCGGTCATCGATCACTTTGGGGCCACATTTCAGCAGGCCTACGTACCTCGAAGGGAGGTCGCGGTTGATGAGTCTCTCGTTGCGTTCAAGGGGAGACTCAGTTTCCGCCAATATATTCCCACAAAGCGGGCGAGGTATGGCGTGAAGCTATACAAAATTTGTGAGAGTACCTCGGGGTACACTTACAAATTTCGTGTGTACGAGGGGCGAGATTCCCGTATTCAACCCCCAGAATGTCCCCCCACTCTGGGTGTTAGCGGGAAACTCGTGTGGGACCTTATGCACCCACTGCTGGATAGTGGTTACCACTTGTACGTGGATAACTTTTTTACCAGCATTCCCTTGTTCAGGTCCCTTGCCGCCATATCCACGTTCGCGGAAAAATCAACGCGGCCTCCCTGCCTACCCCCTCCAGGTACCTATCCCCAGGGGTGAGACCCGTGCACTTACCAGTGGAAACCTGTTGCTGGTCAGGTAAAAGGACAAGAGGGATGTCCTTAGGCTGTCCACAATCCACGGTAACAGCACCACCCCAGTCCCTGTGCGAGGTACCGCGGCAACGGTCCTCAAGCCCGATTGTATCGTCGACTACAATCGGTATATGGGAGGAGTTGATCTCTCTGATCAAGTCCTCACGCCATATAACGCCATGCGCAAAACCCGGGCATGGTACAAAAAAGTTGCGGTCTACTTGGTGCAGGTTGCCATGTACAACTCTTTTGTACTATCCCGAAGCGCTGGCAGCACAGGGACATTCCTCCAATTCTATGAGGCAGTCCTCAAGGACCTGATCTTTTCGGACCGGGAAAGAGCAGGCCGGAGTACCTCGGGAACTGGAGGCGCCCGGATCGTCCCTGGCCAACACTTTCCAGGTGTGGTCCCCCATACTGGAAAGAAGGGACGAACCCAAAAAAAGTGCAGAGTGTGTCACAAGAGGGGGATACGGAAGTTCACCACTACTCAATGTGACACGTGCCCCGATCATCCGGGCCTCTGCATTATCGATTGCTTCAGGGAGTATCACACTTCCATGGAGTACTCAATTTTTATAATCCCCAACAGTTCACTAGAGAACATAAAACACTATGGCTCTCAGACTTTGGAGACACGAAAACAATTTTTCTTTCCCCAAAAAATATTAGTTTTAGTGCAGGCATCCTCAAACTGCGGCCCTCCAGATGTTGTAAAACTATAACTCCCACCATGCCCAGACAACCTACAGCCATCATCAGGGCATGGTGGGAATTGTAGTTTTACATCTGGAGGGCCACAGTTTTAGGATGCCTGCTTACTGTCTCTAAAGTCTGAGAGCCATACATATTGGGCATCGTCGCGTGCGTAAAAGTCGTCGCTATAAAAATAACTTTTTACCAAATGCCTCGGCTGAACGGTGTTAAAAATATAAAATAAAAACGGTGCCAAAATACCTATTTTTGGGCAAAATTTCAATTTAAATCCATTTTGCCGGTAATAAAGCAAGGGTTAACAGCCAAACAAAACTAAACATCTATTGCCCCAATTCTGTAGTTTGCAGAAACACCCCATATGTGGTCGTAAATGGCTATATAGCCGCACGGCAGGGCATGGAACGAAGGGAACTCCATACGGTTTCTGGAAGGCAGATTTTGATGGACATTTTTTTTTTTTACACCATGTCCCATTAGAAGCCCCCCCTGATGTAGCCTAGACTAGAAACTCCAAAAAAGTGACCCCATCTAAGAAACTACACCCCTCAAGGTATTCAAAAGTTACTTTACAAACTATGTTAACCCTTTAGGTGTTCCACAAAACTAAATAGCGAATGTAGAAACAATTTTAGAATTTAAGTTTTTTGTTACATTGCCTCAAGAAAGAGTAATATAGAGCAACCAAAAATCAAATTTACCCCAAAAATAGTCCCAAAACAACAACCACCTTATCCCGTAGTTTCCTAGATGGGGTCACTTTTATGGAGTTTCTACTCTGGGGGTGCATCAGGGGGCTTGAAAGGGTACATGGTGTAAATAAACCAGTCCAGCAAAATCTGCCTTCCAAAACCCATATGGTGTTCCCCTTCTTCTATGTCCTGCCGTTTAGCCAAATAGTAGTTTACCACCACATATGGGGTGTTTCTGCAAATGACAGAATCAGGGCAACCCATTTTGAGTGTTGTTTGGCAGTTAACCCTTGTTTTACTCCTGGAAAAAATTGATTATATTGGAAAATTTTCCAAAAAATAGAAATTTCAAAATTGTTTCTCCATCTGCCATTAACTCTTGTGGAACACCTAAAGGGTTAACAAAGTTTGTAAACCCAGTTTTGAATACCTTGAGGGGTGTACTTTCTTAGATGGAGTCACTTTTTTGAAATTTCTATTCTAGGGGTGCAACAGGGGGCTTCAAATGGGACATGGTATAAACAAAACCAGTCCTGCAAAATCTGCCTTCCAAAACCCATATGGTGTTCCCCTCCTTCTATGTGCTCCCGTTCGGCCAAACAGTAGTTTACAACCACATATGGGGTGTTTCTGCAAACTACAGAATCAGGGCAACCCATTTTGAGTGTTGTTTGGCAGTTAACCCTTGTTTTACTCCTGGAAAAAATTGATTATATTGGAAAATTTTCAAAAAAATAGAAATTTCAAAATTGTTTCTCCATCTGCCATTAACTCTTGTGGAACACCTAAAGGGTTAACAAAGTTTGTAAACCCATTTTTGAATACCTTGAGGGGTGTACTTTCTTAGATGGAGTCACTTTTTTGAAATTTCTATTCTAGGGGTGCAACAGGGGGCTTCAAATGGGACATGGTATAAACAAAACCAGTCCTGCAAAATCTGCCTTCCAAAACCCATATGGTGTTCCCCTCCTTCTATGTGCTCCCGTTCGGCCAAACAGTAGTTTACGACCACATATGGGGTGTTTCTGCAAACTACAGAATCAGGGCAACCCATTTTCAGTGTTGTTTGGCAGTTAACCCTTGTTTTACTCCTGGAAAAAATTGATTATATTGGAAAATTTTCCCAAAAATAGAAATTTCAAAATTGTTTCTCCATCTGCCATTAACTCTTGTGGAAGACCTAAAGGGTTAGTAAAGTTTGAAAAAACTGTTTTGAATACCTTGAGGGGTGTAGTTTCTAGAATGGGGTCATTTTTGGGAGGTTTCTATTATCTAAGCCTCACAATATGACTTCAAACCTGAACTGGTCCATAAAAAGTGGGATTTTGAAGATTTCTCAAAAATTTCAAAATTTGCTTCTAAACTTCTAAGCCTTGTAACATCCCCAAAAAATAAAATATCATTCCCAAAATGCTACAAACATGAAGTAGACATATGGGGAATGTAAAGTCATCACAATTTTTGGGGGTATTACTATGTATTACAGAAGTAGAGAAACTGAAACTTTGAAATTTGCTAATTTTTCAAAATTTTTAGTAAAAAATGTATTTTTTATGCAAAAAAATTACCTTTTTTGACCCAATTTTAGCAGTGTCATGAAGTACAATATGTGACGAAAAAACAATCTCAGAACGGCCTGGGTAAGTCAAAGCATTTTAAAGTTATGAGCACTTAAAGTGACACTGGTCAGATTTGCAAAAAATGGCCTGGTCCTTAAGGTGAAAATGAGCCTGGTCCTTAAGGGGTTAATAAAATAACGTGTAATGTATAGACATTACCAACAGCAGCATTAAGAACCATTATTATTGTAATTAACGGTAACAGATGAGCAGATTTAGAATACACTCTCTAGTCATCTGGAAACCCCAAAAACTCCTCACTACTGTCCGAACTCAAGTTCAGTGGCTCACTATCAGTGTATCTTCATACAGGACACCATCCTCAGAACCGTCCAAGGCATTACTGATGCCACATTTTTGAAGGCGTTTATAACTATTTCATCCTTCACTGACTGCCATGATGACTTCACCCACTTCCAGACTTGGGTGATAGTGGGCTTTTTCATCCATCTAGTTGGTGTAAGATCATGATTCCCAGCAGCCATCCATTTATTCCACTCCTCTCGCATGAAAACCTTAAATGCCTTGTTGATTGAAACATCCAAAGGTTGCAGCTGGCTGGTAAGCCCCCCAGGAATGACCGCTAGATGGGTGTTCACTTCCTTGAATCTCTTTTTTGTGGGTTCACTGATATGTCCCCTAAACTGGTCAAGCCCAAGTAGGGCTGATTTCTTCAGACGCCCTCCAGGGCGTTTGGACCACACTTTGTCGACCCATATTCTCATGCCATTTTTGTCCATCCACCCTATGTCATGTACATGCACAATTACACCTCTTGGAATCGCCTCTTTTGGCATGGTTTTTCCTCTTAAAAATCAGCATTGGTGGCAGTTTAGTACCATCTGTGCAGCAGGACAACACAACCATGTAATGGGTTTTCTCGTGTCCTGATGTTTTCACCATTATGGTTTTTGCGCCTCTCACATCAACGGTTCTGTTCGATTGAACATCAAAGGTGAATGGGACTTTATCCATATTCCCAAACTGGCCTATTTCATAGCCATTTTTCTTTCTTGCATCCAGCACAAATTTGTGAAAAGACACAATCTTGGATTCACATTCTTTTGGCATTTTTTGCGCAATTCTAATTTTGGTGCGCATAGAAAGGCCACATCTCCTCATGAATCCTTAGCAGAGGCGTAGCATGGGGTGGCCATGGGGGCCGTTGTCCTGGGTGCCAAATTGCAAGGGGGTGCCAGGCAGCAGGAATTTAAATGAGGGCCACGGGAGCCTATGGCTCACGTCCCCTCCATTATGCCTTATAGGCTTCAGGCCACTAGGCCTGAAGCCTATAAGGCAGTAGAGCGACGCAGGACTGGGTCACGATTACCTCACGCACAGTGAGGCGTTTGTGACCGCCTGCTCCGGGACGCCACAAGCTGTGATGGAGAGAGGTAAGTATTTATTTTTATTTAATGTACCCTACCCTAATTGAAGAGGTACTGGGGGCACTATGGGGGTGGGGGAGTAGCAGAAAGACGAGGACCACTGAGGACATCATACTACTCCAGGCCATTATATTAATAACAAAGAGGGGACAATACATTAATAACAAAGAGGGTGGCCATACAGTACAGACCAAAAGTTTGGACACACCTTCTCATTCCAAGAGTTTTCTTTATTTTCATGACTATAAAAATTGTAGATTCACACTGAAGGCATCAAAACTATGAATTAACATATGTGGAATTATATACATAACAAAAAAGTGTGAAACAACTGAAAATATGTCATATTCTAGGTTCTTCAAAGTAGCCACCTTTTGCTTTGATTACTGGTTTGCACACTCTTGAGGTAGTCACCTGAAATGGTTTTCACTTCACAGGTGTGCCCTGTCAGGTTTAATAAGTGGGATTTCTTGCCTTATAAATGGGGTTGGGAAGTCAGGTGGATACACAGCTGATAGTCCTACTGAATAGACTGTTAGCTGCTTTTTTCTTGCCATAATACAAACTCTAAGTAAAGAAAAACGAGTGGCCATCATTACTTTAAGAAATGAAGGTCAGTCAGTCCGAAAAATTGGGAAAACTTTGAAAGTGTCCCCAAGTGCAGTCACAAAAACCATCAAGCGCTACAAAGAAACTGGCTTACATGCAGACCGCCCCAGGAAAGGAAGACCAAGAGTCACCTCTGCTGCGGAGGATAAGTTCATCCGAGTCACCAGCCTCAGAAATCGCAGGTTAACAGCAGCTCAGATTAGAGACCAGGTCAATGCCACACAGAGTTCTAGCAGCAGACACATCTCTAGAACAACTGTTAAGAGGAGACTGTGTGAATCAGGCCTTCATGGTAGAATATCTGCTAGGAAACCACTGCTAAGGACAGGCAACAAGCAGAAGAGACTTGTTTGGGCTAAAGAACACAAGGAATGGACATTAGACCAGTGGAAATCTGTGCTTTGGTCTGATGAGTCCAAATTTGAGATCTTTGGTTCCAACCACAGTGTCTTTGTGCGATGCAGAAAAGGTGAAAGGATGGACTCTACATGCCTTGTTCCCACCGTAAAGCATGGAGGAGGAGGTGTGATGGTGTGGGGGTGCTTTGCTGGTGACACTGTTGGGGATTTATACAAAATTGAAGGCATACTGAACCAGCATGGCTACCACAGCATCTTGCAGCGGCATGCTATTCCATCCGGTTTGCGTTTAGGCTACTTTCACACTAGCGTTCGGGGCTCCGCTTGTGAGTTCCGTTTGAAGGCTCTCACAAGCGGCCCCGAACTGATCCGTACAGCCCCAATGCATTCTGAGTGGATGCGGATCCGCTCAGAATGCATCAGTTTGGCACCGTTTGGCCTCCGCTCCGCTCAGCAGGCGGACACCTGAACGCTGCTTGCAGCGTTTTCGTGTCCGCCTGGCCGTGCGGAGCCAAACGGATCCGTCCAGACTTACAATGCAAGTCAATGGGGACAGATCCGTTTGACGTTGACACAATATGGTGCAATTTCAAACGGATCCGTCCCCCATTGACTTTCAATGCAAAGTCAGGAGTCCCCATCAGATCGGAGTTTTCTCCGATCCGATGGTATATTTTAACTTGAAGCGTCCCCATCACCATGGGAACGCCTCTATGTTAGAATATACCATCGGATTTGAGTTACATCGTAAACCTCAGATCCGACAGTATATTCTAACACAGAGGCGTTCCCATGGTGATGGGGACGCTTCATGTTAGAATATACTGAGAACTGTGTACATGACTGCCCCCTGCTGCCTGGCAGATGCTGCCAGGCAGCAGGGGGCAGACCCCCCCCCTCCTCCTGTAATTAACTTATTGGTGGCCAGTGCGGGCCCCCCTCACTCCCCAGTATTAAATATTACCAGTGCGGCGGCCTCCCCCTCCCTCCCTCCCCAGTATTAAATATGACCAGTGCGGCCTCCCCCTCCCTCCCCAGTATTAAATATTACCAGTGCGGCGGCCTCCCCCTCCCTCCCCAGTATTAAATATTACCAGTGCGGCCCCCTCCCTCTATATTTATTGGTGGCCGGGCCAGTGCGGATTCCAAGTATTGTGAGCAGTGCGGCCTCCCCTCTCCCCCCTAATTAAAATCACCCCCCCCCCATCATTGGTGGCAGCGGAGAGTACCGATCGGAGTCCCAGTTTAAATCGCTGGGGCTCCGATCGGTTACCATGGCAACCAAGACGCTATTGCAGTCTTGGCTGCCATGGTTACTTGGCAATAAATACAAGCATTATACTTACCTGAAGAGCTGCGATGTCTGACCGGCCGGGCGCTCCTCCTACTGGTAAGTGACAGGTCTTTAGCAATGCGCCGCACAGACCTTTCACTTACCAGTAGGAGGAGCTCCCGGCCGGTCAGACATCGCAGCTCTTCAGGTAAGTATAATGCTTGTATTTATTGCAAAGTAACCATGGCAGCCAAGACTGCAATAGCGTATTGGTTGCCATGGTAACCGATCGGAGCCCCAGCGATTTAAACTGGGACTCCGATCGGTACTCTCCGCTGCCACCAATGATGGGGGGGGGGGTGATTTTAATTAGGGGGGGAGAGGGGAGGCCGCACTGCTCACAATACTTGGAATCCGCACTGGCCCGGCCACCAATAAATATAGAGGGAGGGGGCCGCACTGGTCATATTTAATACTGGGGAGGGAGGGAGGGGGAGGCCGCCGCACTGGTCATATTTAATACTGGGGAGGGAGGGGGGGCCGCACTGGCCACCAATAAGTTAAATACAGGAGGGGGGGGGGTCTGCGCCCTGCTGCCTGGCAGCATCTGCCAGGCAGCAGGGGGCAGTCGTGTACACAGTTCTCAGTATATTCTAACATGAAGCGTCCCCATCACCATGGGAACGCTTCTGTGTTTAGAATATACTGTCGGATCTGAGTTTTCCGAAGTGAAAAATCAGATCTGAAATAAAGTTATGCAAACTGATCCGTTCTGAACGGATGCAAGCGTTTGCATTATAGGAGCGGATCCGTCTGTGCAGACACCAGACGGATCCGCTCCTAACGCAAGTGTGAAAGTAGCCTTAGTTGGACCATCATTTATTTTTCAACAGGACAATGACCCCAAACACACCTCCAGGCTGTGTAAGGGCTATTTGACCATGAAGGAGAGTGATGGGGTGCTGCGCCAGATGACCTGGCCTCCACAGTCACCGGACCTGAACCCAATCGAGATGGTTTGGGGTGAGCTGGACCGCAGAGTGAAGGCAAAAGGGCCAACAAGTGCTAAGTATCTCTGGGAACTCCTTCAAGACTGTTGGAAGACCATTTCAGGTGACTACCTCTTGAAGCTCATCAAGAGAATGCCAAGAGTGTGCAAAGCAGTAATCAAAGCAAAAGGGGGCTACTTTGAAGAACCTAGAATATGACATATTTTCAGTTGTTTCAGACTTTTTTGTTATGTATATAATTCCACATGTGTTAATTCATAGTTTTGATGCCTTTAGTGTGAATCTACAATTTTCATAGTCATGAAAATAAAGAAAACTCTTTGAATGAGAAGGTGTGTCCAAACCTTTGGTCTGTACTGTACATTAATAACAAAGAAGGGCCTAATACATCAATAGTTAAGAGGGGGCCATTACATCAATAGTTAAGAGGGGGTCATTATATTAATAGAAAAGAGGGGGCATTTATATTAATAATACTAATACAGAGGAGGCCATTATAATATACAGGGGGAATAATATTATGGGAAATGGGGGACTATCTGTATGGCTCTAGCACAGTATTGGGGGGCATCAGGATGACAGTGTTGAGACACCAGGCGGTGCTCATTCACTGACATCACGTGCCTGCCCCGCCCACTAGGCGGCGCAGGCACGTGATGTCAGTGAGTGAGCGCCACCCGCACTGCCTATTACCGGAGCTGAGTAAGGTACCCTAGTAAAGACATGAGCGTTCATTGAAAGTTAAAGTTACAGATTACAGTTAATAAATGTATACTCTGAACGTCGGGGAGGAGGATCTGTGGATGGCACTGTCATGGGGGGAATCTGTGGATGGTACTGTCATGGGGGGGATCTGTGGATGACACTGTTATGGGGAGGGGGGATCTGTGAATGGCACTGTCATGGGGGGATCTGTGAATGGCTCTGTCATGGGGGGGATCTGTGAATGGCACTGTCATGGGGGGGATCTGTGAATGGCACTGTCATGGGGGGGATCTGTGAATGGCACTGTCATGGGGGGATCTGTGGATGGCACTGTCATGGGGGGGATCTGTGAATGGCACTGTCATGGGGGGGATCTGTGAATGGCACTGTCATGGGGGGGATCTGTGAATGGCACTGTCATGGGGGGGATCTGTGGATGGCACTGTCATGGGGGGATCTGTGGATGGCACTGTCATGGGGGGGATCTGTGGATGGCACTGTCATGGGGGGGATCTGTGGATGGCACTGTCATGGGGGATCTGTGGATGGCACTGTCATGGGGGGGATCTGTGGATGGTACTGTCATGGGGGGGATCTGTGGATGACACTGTTATGGGGAGGGGGGATCTGTGAATGGCACTGTCATGGGGGGGGATCTGTGAATGGCACTGTCATGGGGGGGATCTGTGGATGGCTCTGTCATGGGGGGGATCTGTGAATGGCACTGTCATGGGGGGGATCTGTGAATGGCACTGTCATGGGGGGGATCTGTGAATGGCACTGTCATGGGGGGGATCTGTGGATGGCACTGTCATGGGGGGGATCTGTGGATGGTACTGTCATGGGGGGGATCTGTGGATGACACTGTTATGGGGAGGGGGGATCTGTGAATGGCACTGTCATGGGGGGGGATCTGTGAATGGCACTGTCATGGGGGGGATCTGTGGATGGCTCTGTCATGGGGGGGATCTGTGAATGGCACTGTCATGGGGGGGATCTGTGAATGGCACTGTCATGGGGGGGATCTGTGGATGGCACTGTCATGGGGGGATCTGTGGATGGCACTGTCATGGGGGGGGATCTGTGGATGGCACTGTCATGGGGGGGATCTGTGGATGGCACTGTCATGGGGGGGATCTGTGGATGGCACTGTCATGGGGGGGATCTGTGGATGGCACTGTCATGGGGGGGGATCTGTGGATGGTACTGTCATGGGGGGGATCTGTGGATGACACTGTTATGGGGAGGGGGGATCTGTGAATGGCACTGTCATGGGGGGGATCTGTGAATAGCACTGTCATGGGGGGATCTGTGAATGGCACTGTCATGGGGGGGATCTGTGAATGGCACTGTCATGGGGGGGATCTGTGGATGGCACTGTCATGGGGGGGATCTTTGGATGGCACTGTCATGGGGGGGGATCTGTGGATGGCACTGTCATGGGGGGATCTGTGGATGGCACTGTTTGGAGGGGGATCTGTGGATGGCACTGTTTGGAGGGGGATCTGTGGATGGCACTGTTTGGAGGGGGATCTGTGGATGGCACTGTTTGGAGGGGGATCTGTGGATGGCACTGTTTGGAGGGGGATCACTGGATGGCACTGTTTGGAGGGGGATCACTGGATGGCACTGTTTGGAGGGGGATCACTGGATGGCATTGTTATGGGGAGCATTATCTTTAGACATAGAGCGCGCATCCACCCGCTGCGACTTCCTGACCCCGGGTATAACTGAGTCAGACATGGCTCTTGACACCCTCGTGATAATAGACCAACTCAAAGTAGCAAGTATGTGTGAAGTTAAAAGAAAATGTTACATGGTTTTCAAAAATTTTAATACTGTACATAAAATATTCAGCCCCCTGTACCCCCTGTGGTATATTGTCTTCAGAAGTCAGCTAAATACTAATTAGCTTCCACCTATGTGTAATTTATTCTCAGTATAACTACAACTGTTCTGTGAAGGCCCCAGATTTTTTTTTGTGAACAAACAACATCATGAAAACCAAGGAACACAACAGACAGGTCAGGGATAAAGTTGTGGAGAAGCTCTGAACATCTCATGGAGTACTGTTCAATCCATCATCTGAAAATGGAAGGTGTATGACACTGCAAACCTACCAAAACATGGCTTCTAACATAGACTGACAGCCCAAGCAAAAAGAGCACTAATTAGAGAAATAGCCAAAAGGCCCATGGTCGCTCTGACGGAGCTGCAGAGATCCACAGCTCAGGTGGGCGAATCTGTCCACAGGACAACTATAAGTTGTGTACTTCACAAATCTGGCCTATATAGAAGAGTGGCAAGAAGAAAGCCATTTTTGAAAGCAAGCTATAAGAAGTCCCGTTTGCAGTTTGCCACAAGCCATGTAGGGGACTTTGCAAACATGTGGAAGAAGGTGCTCTGGTTAGATGAAAACAAAGTTGAACTTTTTGGTCTGAATGCAAAACGCTATGTGTGACAGAAAACTAACACTGCACATCACCCTGAACATATCATCCCCACCGTGAAACATAATGGTAGCAGCATCATGCTGTGGGGATGCTTTTTCTTCAGCATGGACAGGGGAGCTGGTCAGAGTTGATGGGAAGAAGGATGGAGCTACATACAGGGCAATCCTGGAGGAAAACCTGTTAAAGTCTGCAAAAGTCTTGAGACTGGAGCAGAAGTTCACCTTCCAGCAGGACAATAACGCTAAACATATAGCCAGAGCTATATAATGGAATGGTTTAGCGTATTCTTGAGAATCTGTGGCAAAACTTAAAAATTGCTTTTCACAGATGCTCTCCATCCAATCTGACTGAGCTTAAGCTATTTTGCAAATAAAATTTCAGCCTCTAGCTGTTGAAATCTGGTAGCGACATACCCCAAAAGACTTACAGTTGTAATTGAAGAAAGGTGGTCCGACAAAGTATCGACTCAGGAGGGCTGAATACAAATGCACACCACACTTTCCAGATTTTTATTTATTAATAATTTTGAACACCATGTATGATTTTCTTTTCACTTCACATACACTCGCTACTTTGTCGATCACATAAAAACCCAATAAAATACATTCTGACATTAGGGGAAGATGTCCTGGGGGTACTATGTATGGGGCGCATTATGACTACAAGAGGGCTCTATAAGTGGGGCCACTGCAGGGAGTACTATAAGTGCTGGGGGCACAATTGGGGCATTATACCTACTGGGGCACTATGTGGGGTGTAGGGGACATTATAACTATAGGAGGCACTATAGGTTGGCCACCATATATACTGGGGCACTGCAGGAGACATTATATCCTGGGGGCACTACATGGGTGCACTAAAATACTGGGGGCACTACTAGGAACTTTATACCTACTAGGGGCACTACATAGGAGCAATATACCTACTGGTGGCACTACAGGTGGGCATTATACCTATTGGTGGCACTACAGGGGGCATTATACTTACTGAGGGTGCTATAGAAAGGCACTATAACTACTGAGGTACTAGAAGAAGGAATTATAACTACTGGGAGTACTAGAAGGGGGTATGATAACTACTGGGGGCACTATAAGGTGCATTATTGGTACTGGGGATACTACAGGCATTATAACTTGTAGGTGCATTATGGTGGGTATTAGAACTACCGGGGAACACTATAGGGGTTTATTTTAATATTGTATTATTCTAACTACTGGGGGATCTACAGGGGGGGTATTACAATTATTGGAGGTTGTACATGGGGTATTATAATTACTGGGGTGCTATAGGGAACTATTTTAATTGGGGGTATTATAGGGGGCATAATATCTACTGGGGTACTATAGGGGGCATTATAACTACTGGGGGCTCTATGGTGGGTGTGACGAACTAAGACCGCCGCGGCCACAATACGTCACGAAACCATCACAGCGCCCTTAGTGGTCAATCCGCAAACAGGCCTCCCAGCCACTTTCAGCACACCGACAGTCTAACTTGAGTCCGTACAGTCGATAGGCTGAAAGTGCAGGGATTGGACCGCCGATTGACCGCAAGTAAGCGTGTGAGCGACCGGACCGGAACCACACACAGGGTAGTTTAACTGCCACCACCTTGCAATTTATGGGAGCAAGGAACCCACTATCTAGATAACAGAACCCACCAATATGTGACGAACTGTGACCGCCGCGGCCACAATACGTCACAAAACCATCACAGCGCCCCTAGTGGTCAATCCGAAAACAGGCCTCCCAGCCACTTTCAACACACCGACAGTCTAACTTGAGTCCGTACAGTCGATAAGCTGAAAGCGCAGGGATTGGACCGCCGATTGACCGCAGAAAAGATATCTGTTGGTGAAATAGTCTGTTGCAGGGATAAAGTCCAAGAAAGCCTTTGTCCAGAGTGTTACAATCCAAATATGCCTACAGCCCACAGGTTCTCTGGCTGAGGCCCTCTTCAGGTGTTGTTAAAAGTGGAGAACTTCTTTAGCAGATTCTAGGTCTTTGATATAAAGGGTCCCAGAATCAAGGCGGGGAATTGAGAGTCCGCCTGCTGGGGCCGGCTGTATTTCTGAGATGAATGCCAGTTCTGAAATATGGTATGTGCCATATCTCGGGATGTCTCCGTTGTACACAAGTAACGAGCACAGATTCACATTCCCCACAAAATATTGAGTCCAGGGATACCAAATATGACTATTATACCTGGTTCTATGATGGGGTAACAACATAACTTTACCTGGGCATCTCCTAGAGTTATGTTTGTCATATGTAAATGTCCAGTGAATTCTGAGTGACACGATGATGTAATTTTTACGTCCGTAAGATGCATGGTCTCTTAAAAAGGTAAAAATCATATCTCAGATTCATGTTTCAATCTGGGAACCTTGGTGCCGGCCTGTCTGACTCAAGCTATCTTACAAGCCCCTTAAGGCAGCGACACCAAATGGCTCCCCCCAGGTGTAGTCTTCACACCTAGCTGTGATATCTCTGCAGAAAGGGAAGTGCTTTTGTGTAGGGCCAACTTAAGGAACCAGCTGTAATTGCGTTATCTGCTGGGCATCTATTGACTGACTTAAACAAAAGGACTATTTTGTTCTCTGGGTACACAGGAGGAGACGCTCTGAGTAATCAGATTGTAGGTTCTGGGGCCTATGGAAATAAATACTGTTTAATAGACCCATTGATCAATAAGGGATAGGGATATTGATAATATTGGGAGGACGGTTCAGTATTCTTGCGGATCATCCGTGACACCTCCCCACGCATCTGCGGCTAGACATCCATCCACAAGACGCTAACCTGCGCTGATCGGTCTGGATTGCCGTTGCACTGGGATAAGCCATCCGCATTTTGATGTCTGCTGCCTGCCCTGTGCTGGATGGTAAAATCATACTGCTGCAGCGACAAGCTCCAACGTAGGAGCTTCCCGTTGGACCCCGCAGTACGGTTCAGCCAACTGAGAGGATTATGGTCCGTAATGATTGTGAAGGAGCGGCCGTACAGATAGGATTAAAGCTTCTGTAGGGCCCACACAATCGCCAGACACTCCTTTTCTGTAATTGAGTAGGAGACTTCTCGGGGAACAAAAGAGGATGCTCGTCCCCTTTTCCATCCACCTGGCTTAAGACAGCGACGAGACCGTAATCTGATGCGTCGGTTTGCACTATGAACCGACGGCTGAAATCTGGGGCTTGAAGCACAGGGGTGCTAGCTAACGCCTGCTTCAAGGCCCGGAAGGCGTTCTCACACTCAAGGGTCCACGTAACCACTTTTGGGTGCTTCTTGCCAGTGGCATCCGTCGGGGGCTTCGCAATGGCACTATAGGCCGGTACAAACTTCCTATAGTAGCCCGCGGTCCCCAGGAAGGCCTGAACCTGTCGCTTGGTGATAGGCCGAGGCCACGCTAAGATGGCGTCAACCTGTTAGATGGTGCAGATTTACACAGATCGGGCACTCGGGTGGTTACAAAAGTCTCAGCTAAGTCTGCAGCAGCGGTTGCTGACGCAGGCTTCCGTTCTAGCACGAATTGTCTCACATCCGCACGGCAAATACAAAGAAGCTGGTCTAGCACCATCAAGTCCTCTAGGATGTCATAAGACCCTTTTGTTAGGCCTAAAGTCCACTGGCGGAATGTAGTGCGTAAGCTGCTGACCACATCCGGATAAGAGTCCGTACGATCCTTTTGTCAGGACCTAAACCTTTTCCGATAGACTTCAGCGGTCAGCTGGTATTTAGCAATGATAGCGTCTTTTATGGCGGAATAATCTTCATCCTGCTCCATGTATAACTCCGCAAACGCGTCCAGCGCTTTGTAGCGCAACAGGGTGTCAGGTGTCTGGCCCATTGCTCTTGGGGCAGACGATACTGACGGCAGGCTTTCTCAAAGGATCGCAAAAACAAGTCTATGTCAGTGTCCTTTTCAATGGGAGCAAATTTAAATTTTGCACTCATGTGTGATGCTGCTCCTTCCGCAGGAAAGTTGGGTGATGAGCTTCAGCTGGGTTGGTGTATTCTGGCCATGCTCAGTTCATGCCGACGTTGGCTTTCTGCAGCAGCGGCCTCCCTCTCAGCTCGGCGTTCTTCGCGCTCCGCCATGTACTGCAGGTACTTTACCGGGTCAGTGTCCATTAGTTTTTGGAGGGCCTGCTGCATCATAGGGTCCGTACAAATAGATAGTCCGGTACTGGCCGGTTCCGGGCAAGTACTTAAAGAAAAATTAGGATCCGTACTGAAATACTGCGCTGAGGGGCCAACAGGGCCCGCAGGATGTTCCCCCTCCGAGTAGTCAGGATTCTCAGTCTCCTGTTCCTCAGGACTCGAGTCAAATGGGCCGGTGTCTCCCGCAGTAGACACATCCAACAGCCGCAGTTCTAGGTCTTTGTTATAAAGTGTCCTAGAATCAATGCGGGGAATTGAGAGTCCGCCTGCTGGGGCCGGCTGTATTTCTGAGATGAATTGAGAGTCCGCCTGTTCTATGATGGGGTAACACCATAACTTTACCTGGGCATCTCCTAGAGTTATGTTTGTCATATGTAAATGTCCAGTGAATTCTGAGTTACACGAAGATGTAATTTTTACGTCCGTAAGATGCATGGTCTCTCTTAAAAATGTAAAAATCATATCTCAGATTCATGTTTCAATCTGGGAACCTTGGTGCCGGCCTGTCTGACTCAAGCTATCTTACAAGCCCCTTATGGCAGCGACACCAAATGGCTCCCCCCAGGTGAGTAATCAGATTGTAGGTTCTGGGGCCTATGGAAATAAATACTGTTTAATAGACCCATTGATCAATAAGGGATAGGGATATTGATAATATTGGGAGGACGGTTCAGTATTCTAGCGGATCATCCGTGACAGTGGGTCTTATGGAGATGCCTTATTACTACTGGGGACATTTTAGGGGGCCTTATTACTACTGGAGGCATTGTGGGACATTATTACTACTGGGGATTCAGTGGGGGCATTTTTATTATTGAGCACAATATGGAGGGCGCTACTACTAATAGGAGTACTCTCGAGGAGCATTATAACGGTATATTGCACTATTACTAATGAGGGCACTCTGGGAGAGAATTATTATTATTGGTGGGACTTTTGAGAGCACTTTAGGGAATATCTTTATGGCATTGTTATTTCTATAGTACAGTATTTGGGGGCATTGGAAGCACATTGTGTACAGTATTGGGGGTGGCAGCAGGACAACACTGTTGGGGCACCAGAAATAGGAGGAGGATGGAAAAGTGAGAAATCTAACATGTGAGGCACACTCTGCAGAAATGAGACACCCCCCTGATTCTGTCTAGTTTCAGTGGTGTTTAATTTTTCTGTGCCATAGTATGACTGTATTTTATTTCTGTATTGTTTCATCACTATTTGTATTATTCCTCTGTTGTTACACACCTTGATTCACGACCTTTGCACTTTGTAAAGACAGAGTGGTCCAAAAGTATGGAGACACCAAATAAATGGAAAATGTTGGTTGGGAACGTAATCCTGTATGTGGCATGCTGCTAAGGGGAAGGGGGCAAATCTGTGATCGACGTTGTCCAACTTGATGGCCATTTTGGTAGCCGCCATCTTGGAACCAAATGTGAAGGGGTCACATATTATATATGTATCTGGTAGGGAAAAAATAAAGAATCCAAATCTTAAATGTGATGTACCTTTATTCCTGCCAAAGTTATTAACAATTTTTCTGTGACAAGGAATACAACGCTAATCCAATACAGGATATGCGCAATGTGATCCCCATTGTTTCAAATTATCAAGGCGATCCTCTTCTCCCATTCATGATGTACTGAGAGCAACACCGAAATGCTTGCACCAGCATCCAGGATCTGCTGTTGCATGGTGCCACACTCTGGATTTTCACTGCGTAAACCCTGGACTTGACATCCCCCAACAGGTAGAACTCTAAAGGGGTGTAATCCAGTGAGTGTGGAGGCCACACCACCGGGCCACAATGCCCAATCCACTTCCCCAGAGACTGCTGATCCAAAAACTTGTGGCCATCACGTCCATAATGTCGGGGGATGGGGGGGGGCACCATACTGCTGGAATAACACTGGGAATGTGCTATTTTTACTGCACAGTGACGGAAACACCTTGTCATATAAAAATTGCAGATACTCTGCAGCAGTAAGGTTACAATCGATAAAAAATTGATCCACAATCTTTGTCTCCAATCACCACACCATGACCATCTTGGAAGGACCTGTCCAGTGCATATTTGTGTTTGACCAGTATCAATGGTTTTGTTTGTTCACCTCCTCATTCACGTAGAGGTTTGCTTCATCACTGAACAGTACTGTGAAATATAGGTCCTGTTGAAATTTCTGTGACACCCATTCCACAAATTCAACATGGCTTTCAGGACTGTCCTCAATGAGATGATGCAGCAACTGGACCTTGTACAGGTGCCATTTGTTGTAGCCAGTATCCACCCGATGGTGATTCGACTCACCCCCCTCTCTACTTTGACAGACACCGGGTGCTGCCATGTGGACTCTTGCTGATGGGAAATATAATTATTTTGCCTCCCCTTCAGAATAAGGAAAACATTCCCATTTGGCTTTTATAGCTAGGATCTAACAGCATCTCTTTGCTTGATGCTAACGATACATACTGTATGTCAGCATATAAGCAAGGAAGCATACAGTTTTCCAAGCCTGCCAGCATGCCCAAGGACACAGTTTCTTTAGTCTATGCTTGCACCAAAATGGTTGGTCATATGGGATGTCGTCATTGTCATTATTATGGTTTTTAGCCTCATCCCCTACCTGTGCATGTGAAAGACACTTTTTTTTTTTTCTGCTCCATCAACAATAAAGTCGTTGCTCCACCTTCTCCTCCAATTCCTTGCAAATGACATTGACTCTGGCCTAAACCTTAATGGCGGTTTTCCAGTGCTCCCCTGGTATTCACCCTTCAACCCCTCTATAGGGATCTGGACTTCGCTGCAGGGGAGCAACCAGACCGCTACCTTTTTAAATAGTCCCAGTATAGTTGTCAGCTGACCCACTGGTGTCAGGGACTCTGGTGTAAGCATCAGAATCTCTAGGCACGAAAAATGCACAATAACAGCACCAGCACTTTACATATAGTCTGAACAGTCACATACTGATTATGTTCTTTGACTGTAAGAAACTGAGCTGGATGGGTGAGACACAGGGAAATCGCACCACAATTGCAGAAGCAGTCTGTACAGTCTCTAATACTCAAACTGTAGATAATGGCAACACTGGAGCCACTAGAACTGGAGACACTCGGAGAGTTTGCGGACGGGGTAGTGATGGATGCAGGAACCAAGACTGCAGCACAGACAGGCGGACAGACTAGAACTTAAACACAAACTTGAACTGAAAGCTGAACTGCGAGGTAAGGAATACACAGGCCGGATGGGTATATGGCAGGAGCACAGATGTAAACACAGACTGGATGATCAAGAGAATCACATTTTCAAGCCTTCCAAAACCTTTGCTGGTCACAAGGAACCTCTGTCTGGAGAGAGTGCTTTAAAGGGAGTCTGTCACCACATTTGAGCATATTAGACTGATCAAATAGCGTTATATGTGCCACAGAGAACTTAAAAACTGTATCTTTGTTGTATCTAATGGAGTTTTCTTTCAGCCAAAAATTAACTTTTAAGATTCTGTAAATGCGCCCTCTCAAGTGCCCAGGGCGGCGTCTCAATTGTCCGAGCCCCAGGCAGCACCTCCTCAACGGCTCATAACCCCGCCCCCCCGTGTGCCTCTGCCCGCCCGTTTACTCTCCTCCTCTCCTTTTCCACTGGGCCCGCTACTAATTTGACCGCGCAGCCGCAGTGGAAAAGGAGAGAGGAGGAGAGTAAACGGGCAGGCAGAGGCACACGGAGGGCGGGGTTATGAGCCGTTGAGGAGGTGCTGCCTGGGGCTCGGGCAATTGAGACGCCGCCCTGGGCACTTGAGAGGGCGCATTTACAGAATCTTAAAAGTTAATTTTTGGCTGAAAGAAAACTCCATTAGATACAACAAAGATACAGTTTTTAAGTTCTCTGTGGCACATATAACGCTATTTGATCAGTCTAATATGCTCAAATGTGGTGACAGACTCCCTTTAAATACCTAGGGACAATAAGCCTTTGGCTGGAGAAGGATTTACAGATGCATGCACTGGCCCTTTAAGAGGCCACAGGTGAGTGTATGCATGCCCAAGGGAACATAGACTGGAGCCTGCAGAGGATACCGAGCAGCATGGCATGTAGCAGGGCAGCCGTGGGCACGGAACACTGTCCTAACATACAGCAACACTGTACTGCTCGTGGATTTGGTCTGACTACTATAAGGATGATGGGGAGAAGGAGGATAGTCTTGTTTAGGCTGGGTTCACATCACATTTTTACCATCCATTTGACGTATAAAAAAAATACGTTAAACGGATGTCTCAGATTGATGCCATACAGTGGCATCCATTCACAATAGAGTTACTTTGTGGGGGTAATAAAGTGTACTTTTATTTACCATTGTAAAAAAAAATATATACTTTTTTTAACAGACTCTGCAGGATACAGGAACGTGGAGTGCTGCATTTTTCAAACGTATACATAAAATGTGATGTGAACACAGCCATACATTCCGGGCAGTTCGATTTTTCCACTGGAGCACAAGATGACATCTCGTGCTGAAAGAGAGCAAAGTTCCTAAATATGTGCTTGACTGGCCACATCTCGTTGCTTGCCTGCAGAACTTGCACACTGTGATGGTTTTGTTGAGTGGCAGGTACTACAGGAGGTGATGCAGGAAATACATCAGGTCATGTACACTAATTTGTGATTAACTGAGGTTTTCTAAGAAACTTTGTAAAAAAAAAATTGCTTAAACTTTGTAAAAAAAATATGTAATTTGGACGTCTAGTGCAACTAAAATGCAGAAAAATACATCAGCCAGTACACTGTCAGCACCAAGGTTAATAATGCAGTAGATTAAAAAAGAAATGTAAATTGGGCTCCTAGCTGGCTGATACAGTACATTAAGAAAGAATTGAGTACTATAGCCTTAAATATTTATGTGAACGGCAAGCAGAGCCTGGATAGAGACGGCTGCAGCCCAGTCCTTCTCTATAAGTGACTCTCCCAGTGCTACATCACCTAGGACATATGAAGCCCAGAGATTATTACTTCCAAGATGCACGACAATATCCTGGTGGCCTTAGAAGCAACTGATTGACATTGTGTGCTGTAATTTAATCTACCATCTACAAGGACACCCAAATCCTTCTCTAAGTGACTCTCCTAGTGTTACATCACCTAGGACATATGAAGCACGGAGATTATTACTACCAAGATGCAGAACTTTACATTTGTCCACATTGAACCTCATTTGCCAAGTTGATGCCCAATCACTCAGAGTGTTCAAGTCAGCTTGTAGTTTGTGGACATCTTCCATAGACCGTACAGTTCTACACAGCTTAGTGTCATCTGCAAATATAGATATGGTGCTATTAATCCCATCCTTAATATCATTATTAAATAAATTAAATAATAAAGGGCCCAGCACTGAACCTTGGGGTACACCACTTATAACCTGGGACCATTCTGAATAGGAATTCTTGACCAAGACTCATCATCTCTGCCTTGCTATGTCGCCTTCAGATTGATAACATGGTGGACATCAACTTAACTTGTTTAGAACTGATTCACTCATCTCTATTCAGTATTCTTACACTAATGTGCGTTTTCTGTATTGTATTGTTACTCATTATGTGAATTGTCCCCCTTGTACTATCACATCAATTTTGTTTAGTTGTTTTGCATTATTTTTATCTTGTACCCTTACATTACCTACCTACAGTTGGCCTGTGAGCAATATTCCTGTGTTGTGACATCACTGGTTGGATCATTACTGTACTGTAATATTGCTGTGTACTTTATCCCATTAGGGCTCATGCACACGACTGTGCTGTTTTTTGCGGTCCACAAATTGCGGATCCGCAAAAAACGGATGCCGCCCGTGTGCCTTCCGCAATTTGCGGAAAGGAACGGGAGGCCCATTATAGAGATGCCTATTCTTGTCCGCAAAACGGACAAGAATAGGACATGTCTCATAATTTTTGCGGGGTCACGGAACGGAGCAACGGATGCGGACAGCACACAGAGTGCTGTCCGCATCTTTTGCGGACCCATTAAAATGAATGGTTCCGTATACAGAATCAAAATACGGAATGCAAAAAAAACGTTTGTGTGCATGAGCCCTTACTGTGATATCACTATGTGCATAAGCCTCCTCTGTATACCATACATTATAGCTGTATGATGACATCACTGTAAGCATGTTTCCTATGCCAAGACCTTATCCTCTGGGATGGTGGACAATCACTTTTTAGGGAATTCGTCCAAGCTTTAAATGATAACAATATAGGAATGAAATATACGTATGAATTACAGGAGCGAGAAATAGTCTTCTTGGACTTAAAAATAAGAATCATGGAAAATGGACATCTCAATACTGAGGTCTACAGAAAACCAACCTTGACAAATGGTTATTTACATTGGTCAAGCTGGCATCCTTTACCACTCAAGAGGGGAATACCTACGGGCCAATATCTGCGGGCCCGTAGGAATTGCTCAGATGAGGCAACATTTAAAAGAGAAAGTAGCCATCTCCTTGAAAGATTCAAAAAAAGAGGCTATCCTGTAGCCCCCTTAAAAAGAGCTTACAAAAGAGCGAAAACAACAAATAGGGATGACCTACTGAAAATGATGCCTCCTAAAAAGGATGAGACTATACGATGTATAGGAACTTTTGACGGTTATAATAGAGAGATATATAGTATATTGCAAAAACATAATGAAAGCTCAAAAGCATGAAAATAAAATATAGGGTAGCCTTATCCAGACCAAGAGAATATACAGGGATAATATGACAAATACAGAAATAAGTATAAAACTAATGATATGTAGGACAGTGGGTGTTATTCCATTGTAGTCATCATAATGTGTTTCTATTCTAGAAATATTGGATATAATTATATATAGAATACACAAGTTAAAAGTATGATTTCACTTTATGTCCAGAATGGGAATAAATGATTAATCCACTGACCTACACTCACATCAATTATTAGGCTTAGTATCTGATGTGATTTTTTTCTGCTATTTGTAATGTGAGAACTACTGTTAGCGCATATATTTATATTTATTACAGCGAAATATATACATGGACATCCCTAGTCACTATATATATATATATATATATATATATATATAATTAATGGTGGTCCCCTTTGGAATAACATTACCAACATAAGTGTGATCTGGGACCTCAAAGGAGTGTATGTGGAGATAGATCGCCTAAGTCCCGACGCATGCGCATTCAATAGTCGAATCTAAATGACTAAGTTCTAGCGCAAGCACCTACACTACAAGACCTGAATGCAATCTTTAAAGTTCGGACGCATGCGTGGCTACCTCCTCAAGTAAGATTCCAGCCCCTGTGCTGGATAAGAATTTTCTAAGTTGTAACGCATGCGCACTTGTAATCTTCGGATAGAGACGCAAAGTATTGACGCATGCGCCTTTGAACTTTCTTGTAGCTGGAAAGATATAAGTATCGGACGCAAGCGCGGAAGTAGTAGGTCGATTGGCCCGAAATCAGTATAGAGTCATTTAAGAGATTGTGTGGATTGGCCCCCTAATCTTTTTGTCAACACGATGAAATCTTAGGGGCTACGAATGGGTAAGACCAGCCTTATAGATATAAAGTACCTCCCAAATGAAACAATCGTGTTGATAGTAGCTCCTTTCCCCCCTGAAGACTCCGCAGTACCGGTGAAACATGTCGGGGGAGCTGCATTCTTTTTTGTTTTTAACAATTATGTCAGGGCAAAGAAATATTTAGATGCACGGTGAACTGCAGACGCCAAGCACACATTACAATATAGGGGCAGTGCCGGAAAATTAATGTGCCAGTAGCAGAGCTACTGAGTGTATCTTGGCAGCTGCTAGATATCACGTTAACAGCCCTCCAGGCAGGGTAATGAGCTAATAGAGAGCAGTATAGAAAAAGTTACAAAGTGTCTGATGTCGGCTGACATTACAGACATAAAGTATATGATATTGTCTGCACTCTATTATCAGACAGATATGCATCAATATATATATATGCATTAATATCATCTGATCCTTTAATTAGTAGAGACAATATACCCCAAAAGCCCCCATATATACAGCCCTCCATATGTAGTTTTAAATTCTCACTTATATGTTTTTGTGCTAATGTTCGTTTAATAAAAGTCAAATAAAAGTTATATTTTAAAATTCGACCTAAAACAGGAATTATAGTCGCTGACTATTGGATTTGTATATTTGACCTCCTGGGTTTAGTGGGTCTTTTGAAACGTTAAGACCTTATTTGTACATTATCTGTGGACTGTGGAGTTGCAGTGTTCACAGTTACAACAAGTCAACTGGGCTGGTGTGGGGCCTGGCGGAGCATTCACAAAAACCCTTCACACAGCATTTTATGACAGCGGAATCTGACATTGATGCTGCTCCAAAAGGCCTCCTATTGTTTTAAATGGGAGGTTGTGGTTTATGGCTGCAACTGTGGCCACACAAAGAATTTAGTTCCCGTTTTCCAGTACAAGATTTGGTAAATTAAATGGTGGCATTAGAAAATGCATCATGTCACGCAAAAAATAAGCCCTCATATAGCTACATGAAAGGAAAAATAAAAAAGTTATGGTTATTGGAATGTGGGGAGGAAAAATCCAAAATGCTTAAATGAAAGTCGGCCTCGACCCCAAAGGGTTAAATATTGCTATTAGACATTTTCTGGGATTAGGACCTACTCTTGATTTTAAACAACGGATGTGAGCAAAACACTGACCACATGTGCACTGTGTACATAAGCATTAGGGAATTTATACCGTTCATATTCAGTGTCATCACTGCCCGCAAAGGGAAGAGATTAGTGCAAGGGTGACTACCATAAGGTTTACTTTTTATTTTATAAAAATGGATCGACCTAAATAAATCCATGAATCCGCGAAGTGCACATACTTCCCAGTCCATACCTCATCAGGGTGAAAAATATCATACAACTGAACATTAATGTATTTTTAAAGAGAGAGAGCATAGACATTGACTCCGCAAAGCTAATCTCATGTGCACAGTTTAACACAAGACGCTTACCTTCATATGTAGTTCCTTAATGTCAAAATCCAGTGTGATTGTTCATCAAGATCACTGTGTCATTCTCAACAATTTTCACAAGGTGGCGCCAAATCAATACTGTAAGGGTCCATTCACACGTCCACAAAATGGGTCCGCATCCGTTCCGCAATTTTGCGGAACAGGTGAGGACCCATTTATTTTCAATAGGGCCGGAATGTGCTGTTTGCATCCGCATTTGCGGCTCCGCACTTCCGTTACGCAAAAAAAATAGAACATGTCCTATTCTTGTCCGCAACTGCGGACAAGAAAAGGCGTTTTCTAAGAGAGTGCCGGCGAGGTGCGGTCCGCAAAGTGCGGAACGCACATTGCCGGTGTCCGTGTTTTGCGGATCCGCAAAACACATACGGACGTGTGACTGGAACCCTGAACACTACAAATTGCATCTACAATATTTACACCTACAATCTGTGCATAACAATTCCTGTTACAAGTAGAAAATCTATCAAAAAGTTGCACCCTATCCAAATTCATTGTGATAATATGCAGTAGATAAGTATTTTAACTGTAAAAAAAAAATGTATTATTATTTCTAACCACACTCACTCAGAATAATATAATATTGTATTCTTTTACTGATGCTAGTAATGTAATTTCTGTAAATATGCATGCAAACAATGAATCTGGGGAAGAATGATCACCATAGCAATTGTTAACCCCGTACAGAGGGGATGATTGCTGCATTTATACATAGCTCACACAAGCAGGCAATGATGGCTCCAATAAATTATATACATATCTGGCACAGCCTGTACCAAAAATCTAATCTACCCGAACTATGAGCTGGAGTAGGTTTGCACTATAATTAACATCAGTTTCTGGCATAAATTATTGTAAATTTGGAAGGCTATAGGAGACATGCTCCTCCCTCTTAACACCATCCATACCAACCCACTTTTCAAAAAAAGCGGTGAGCCTGCTGTAAAAAGTTGTGCATTTTGCTAAATTTGAGACTTTGTCATAAAACTGGTGTAGTAGCTTTGAAAAATTCCTCTCAGAGCATAAATCAAATATTTCTTATAGCTAAGACCCTGAACACCTATGCCACACCCATTTTCAAATAGATCCCGACAGACAGGAACCCAGTGACTATGAATGGGGCGTGTCAGTTTCTGTTGGGAACAAGAACAGCACTACAGACTATGCTATTATCCATACTAATAAAAGCCCTCTGTGCCTGCGCTGTGTCCATGCGTGTGTGCCGATGTTAAATGCACATGCGCGGTGTTCAGTCAGGACACAGTGCAGCCTGACTGCCCATAGATACCTCCGAGGCCACGGGTCCCCCGCCACCGTCCCCTCCTGCCACAGTTCCGCCGCTACATCCGCTCCTCTCTCGGCTCAGGAGATGCAGAGCACGCAGCACCCCCCATTCCTTTCAGGATGGCAGAGCGGCAGTGGGCAGAGTGTTAGCTGTAATGTCCAGCTAACACTCTGCTTGAAACGGCCCACATCGGTGCTGGCACCGATGTCGGACGTTTAACCCCTTCAATGCCGTGGTCCTTAGGGACCGCTGTATGGAGGGGCTAACCATTGGGCCGTTGCTCTGCCCTGCTAGCGACTGATGCTTGAAGGGTAGCGTCCCGATGGTTACAATGGCAACCGGACACCTTCACAGGCTAAAGGCAGGAGCCTGATCAGGCTTATGGCTTATTCACACGACCGTGTGAAGCCTATGCCAGCATTGCGGACCGCATTTGCAGATCCGCAATACACGGGTCCCATTCCGTGGCGATTCCACATCACGGATGCGGACCCATTCATTTGAACGGAACGGAACCACGGAACACTACGGAAGCACTACAGAGTGCTTTCTGAGGTTCCGTTCTGTGCTTCCGCACCGCAAAAAGATAGAACTTGCTCTATCTTTTTGCGTAACGGAGGGATCGTGGACCCATTCAAGTGAATGGGGCCGCGATACCTATGTAGCTGCCACATGGCAGGTGCCCGTGCTTAGCGGACTGCAATTTGCGGTCCACAGCACGGGCACAGGCTTCACACGGTCGTGTGAATAAACCCTTAGTGTGAGTTCAATACACTGCAGTACACTATACAGTGTACTACAGTGTACTGCAGTGTACTGTAAGCAATCCGACCCACTGGATCTTCAAGAACCAACTAGGTCTAGGTCCAAAAAATTTAAAAAAAAGGGAAAAAAGTAAAAAAAAAACTTCCTATATCCACACATAATTGTTTAAAAATGTAAAAAATAAAAAACACTAAACGTGTTTGGTATCGCCGCACCCGTAAGGACCTGATCAATATAAGGATCATGTTACTTTTACCGCATGGTGAACACCATAAAAAAAAATATATATAATAGAATTGCAATTTTGCCCACCGCACTTCCCAAAAAAATGGTATAAAAAGTTATCAAAAAAGTAATATGTATCCAAACTTAGCACCAATTAAACCGTGACCTCATCCTACAAAAACATAAGCCCCTACATAAGTCAATCGTCATGTCCGTAACGACCTGCTCTATAAAAATAGCATGTGATCCAACCCATCTGGTGAACACCATGAAAAAGATAAAATAAAAAATGTGCCAATTCACCTTAAATCACAAAAAGTGTAATACCAAGCAATCAAAAAGTCATTTGTGCCCCATAATGGTACCAATCAAACCGTCATCTCATCCCGCAAAAAATGAGACCCTAGCTCATACAATCGCCCCCCAAAAAAAATATGGCTTTCAGAAAATGGAAACACATGTTTTTGTGTCCGTAACAACCTGCTCTATAAAAATAGTATGTGATCCAACCCGCCTGGTGAACGCCGAAAAAAAAAAACCCGTGCCGTGATCCAACGCCGTGCCATCACAAAAAGTGGCCAGCAGTCTCAGCCACAGCCACCAGTCAGAGCTAGCAGTCTCAGCCACCAGCCGTAGTCAGCAGTCTCAGTCATAGCCAGCAGTCTCAGCCACAAGCCACAGCCTGCAATCTTAGCCACAGCTACCAGTCTCGGCCAACAGCCACCAGTCAGTGCCAGCAGTCTCAGCCACAGCCGCCATTCTCGCCACTAGCCACAGCCACCAGTCAGTGCCAGCAGTCTCAGCCACAGCCGCCAGTCTCGGCCACCAGCCACCAGTCTCAGCCACCAGTCAGTGTGGTCAAGTTCCCTTGCCATTTAATATAGACTGTTCCTACTAATGTTTATGCACTACTGTTCTAGCGCCCGTTATTGTAACGGGCTTAATGTCTACTTGTTATATAAATCTGATGTCACCCTGTGGTATCTGGCACCAGGATGTTAAAAGCAGATCCTTTAAAGCAGGCATGCTCAACCTGCGGCCCTCCAGCTGTTGTAAAACTACAACTCCCACAATGCCCTGCTATAGGCTGATAGCTGAAGGCTGCTCGGGCATGCTGGGAGTTGTAGTTTTGCAACAGCTGGAGGGCCGCAGTTTGAGCATGTCTGCTTTAGGCCTCATGCACACGACCGTTGTGTGCATCCGTGGCCGTTGTGCCGTTTTTTTTCGCGGACCCATTGACTTTTAATGGGTCCGTGGAAAAATCGGAAAATGCACCGTTTTGCAGCCGAGGCCGTGATCCGTGTATCCTGTCCGTCCAAAAAAATATGACCTGTCCTATTTTTTTGACGGACAACGGTTCACGGACCCATTCAAGTCAATGGGTCCGTGAAAGAACACGGATGCACACAAGATTGGCATCCGTGTCCGTGATCCGTGGCCGTAGGTTGCTTTCATACAGACGGATCCGAAGATCCGTCTGCATAAAAGCTTTTTCAGATCTAAGTTTTCACTTCGTGAAAACTCATATCCGACAGTATATTCTAACACAGAAGCGTTCCCATGGTGATGGGGACGCTTCTAGTTAGAATACACTACAAACTTTGTACAAGACTGCCCCCTGCTGCCTGGCAGCACCCGATCTCTTACAGGGGGATATGATAGCACAATTAACCCCTCAGGTGCGGCACCTGAAGGGGTTAATTGTACTATCATATTTCCCTGTAAGAGATCAGGGGCTGCCAGGCAGCAGGGGGCAGACCCCCCCCCCTCCCCAGTTTGAATATCGTTGGTGGCACAGTGTGCGCCCCCCATCGGGCCCCCCCTTCCTCCCTCTATTGTAATAAATCGTTGGTGGCACAGTGTGCACCCACCATCGCTCCCCCCCCTCCCTCCCTCTATTGTAATAAATCGTTGGTGGCACAGTGTGCGCCGTAACAACATTGGTGGCAGTGTGCGGCCTCCCATCTCCCCCCCCCGATCATTGGTGGCAGCGTGGTTCCGATCGGAGTCCCAGTTTAATCGCTGGGGCTCCGATCGGTAACCATGGCAACCAGGACGCTACTGCAGTCCTGGTTGCCATGGTTACTTAGCAATAGTACAATAGTAGAAGATTCATAGTTACCTGCTTGCTGCTGCGATGTTTGTGTCCGGCCGGGAGCTCCACCTACTGGTAAGTGACAGGTCTGTGCGGCGCATTGCTAAAGAACTGTCACTTACCAGTAGGAGGAGCTCCCGGCCCCCTGTAAGAGATCGGGTGCTGCCAGGCAGCAGGGGGCAGTCATGTACACAGTTTGTAGTATATTCTAACTAGAAGCGTCCCCATCACCATGGGAACGCCTCTGTGTTAGAATATACTGTCGGAAATGAGTTTCACGATGTAGCTCATATCCGACAGTATATTCTAACATAGAGGCGTTCCCATGGTGATGGGGACGCTTCAAGTTATGTTCGGGTGTCCGCCTGGCCGTGCGGAGGCAAGCGGATCCGTCCAGACTTGTGGCTCAATTTTCAAACGGATCTGTCCCCCATTGACTTTCAATGTAAAGTCTGGACGGATCCGTCTGAGGCTACTTTCACACTTAGAAATGTTATAACAATATAATGCAGACGGATCCGCTCTGAACGGAGCCACCGTCTGCATTATATGAACGCAAGTGTGAAAGTAAAGGGACTCCTGACTTTACATTGAAAGTCAATGGGGACGGATCCGTTTGCAATTGCACCATATTGTGTCAACGTCAAACGGATCCGTCCCCATTGACTTGCATTGTAATTCAGGACGGATCCGTTTGGCTCCGCACGGCCAGGCGGACACCAAAACGACTTTTTTTTCATGTCCGTGGATCCTCCAAAAATCAAGGAAGACCCACGGACGAAAAAACGGTCACGGATCACGGACCCACGGACCCCGTTTTTGCGGACCGTGAAAATAAACTGTCGTGTGCATGAGGCCTTAAAGCGATTGTTTAGAGGATAAAAAAAATTGTGGAAAGGCCTCAGAGTGGGATAAAAAAAAAAGAAGCCACACTCGTCAATTCCGTTCCTTACCATATCTCTGCTGGTCTCTGCTTCCTTGTTCCATCTCAACGAGCAGGAGATGCCTACTCTGCCAATCACTGGCTATAGTTGTTGACCCTTTAAGTCCTGTAATTTGTGAGGTGGGCTTTCCTTGAATTAGGCTGCTTTCACATAGTCAGTGTTTGGTCAGTGATGCTTATCAGCGATTTTGAGCCAAAACCAGGTGTGGGTCAAAAACACAGAACAGGTGCAAATGTTTCTTTTGTATCTTAGCTCTGTGTATGCTCTATTCCTGATCTGGGCTCACAATCACTAATGAAAACCACTGATCAAACATTGACCAAACACTCTGTGAAAGCTGCCTGAAAGTACTTTCACACTCGCGTTTTGGCTTTCCATTTGTGAGATCCGTTCAGGGCTCTCACAAGCGGTCCAAAACGGATCAGTTTTTGTCCTAATGCAGGATCCGCTCAGAATGCATCAGTTTGCATCACTTCGGTCTCCATTCCGCTTTGGAGAGATACACCAAAACGCGTCTGATGAAGCTGAGCCAAACGGATCTGTCCTGGCACACAATGTAAGTCAATAGGGACAGATCCGTTTTCACTGACACAATCTGGCACAATAGAAAATGGATCCGTCCTCCATTGACTTTCAATGGAGTTAATGACGGATCGGTCTTGGCTATGTTAAAGATAATTCAAACGGATCCGTTCTAAACAGATGCAGACGTTTGTATTATCTGAACAGATCCTTCTGTGCAGATCCATGACGGATCCGCATCAAACGCGAGTGTGAAAGTAGCCTTACACGATTATGTTAATCAGTGGGGAAGGAAGGGGTCTTTCATGTAAATCCCCGAAACGCGTCTGGTATGCTCCCCACCAAGAGGAGAGGGACTGCAAGTCCGAGGAAGCCTGGAGATTATTTTATGGTCAGCGAATTGCCGGAGTATACAAACGTTACTAAACGTAAGACAATCCAACCACGTGTAGCAAACATCTCTACTGGCGCCAAATTCGAATCTGAATACCAACCCTTGAGACCGGTGTCAGGAACAACACGCCGAGTCGAGGGGCTACCATCCAGCGCAAAGGATCCTCGGGTAAGACCTTGCATATCCCACCTAAAGCGATCGCCTCCTATCAATACAGCGGGACGCCGCTGTGCGTATAAGCAGCTGAATTATTGTCCAAACAAACCCTCAAAGCTGCATACGCTTGGGACTCTGACTATTATATACTAGAGACCTGTTATAAGGACTGGTTGCTGGAGTGGATTAACGTGTATGGAACTATACATCAGAATAAGATTAGTGAACATTACTATCATTAAATATTTGAATATAACATCCTATCCTCAAAAATTCATATATATATATTGGGATCTTATTTATATTGATACTGTTGAATTTAATATATTTTTATCTTTTTAGTTCATTATTTATACTATTGTTAGCACCAACATTTTATCTGCTCTCCTTCTATTTTATCGCTGATATTATACTGTGATTGTTTTTCTATTTTTGTGATATGTGTAATAAAAGATCCCTATACTTTTAGAGAGTGCCCCACTTCTATTCTTTTATATATTTATTCCTATCAGACTGGGTGTAGTCCGTTAGTGGGTGCACCTCTGCTGGATCCCCATCTCATTTTAGTGCGACATTACCTATATTTATCATATTTATGTCCCTGTGGCCACAATGAACATGCCCATGGTCTTAGTTTGGTGGTGGGATGCCAGGGACGGCAGATATACATATCTCCCCACAGGCACTAAATAACGGTACCATGTTTGGACTCTACTTGTAGCAGGAACCCAGGCGGATCTGTTGGTCCCAGAACCATCTCCCTGTGACATTCTGGTCTGGAGCTATGAACCCTAAACGGTTTTGTGGGTCATTTAATGCCAGCCCAGAAGAGGGGGAGTGGACCCTTCCCAGAGGAGGGGCCGGCTACAGTTAAAAAGGCTTGTGCCAGCAAGCGGACGGGTCTTTTCTCTGAACAAGGGTCAAATCATGCCATGTGTTTAGAGGGACCTGCAACCAGCTGACATCACTGCCCTCCATGTGAATACTGCAAAGGACTAATCATAACCCAAAGTAACATTCATCTTCCCGGTAACTGACTTGTGCTACTGTTTATACCATATTACCTGTATTTGTAACCTCAGACCACTGTATATATTCCTTGTGTATATTGTGTTATCTAGTGTACCCTTAAGGCAATTAAATATATAATCGCCTTAAGGGCACACTAGATAACACAATATACAGAAGGAATATATACAGTGGTCTCTAGTGTGCCCTTAAGGCGATTAAATATATAATTTAATCTTGTGCTGTCTTGTATCTCGATCACAAATCCCCACGTCCATGTTTTGGCCCAGTTATAAGCTACCGCAGGTTGGATTCTCACCCTATATTATCCTGTTAACGGACCGGGCTTATATCAAACGAGAAGCAAGTTGTCACGACCATGTTTATGGCCGTGACTCCTTGGGAGCCGCATACAGTTGCCCGCGGTTTGGGTTGTTGTGTCAAACGCAGCTGGAGGCATTTTGCTGTTTGCCTCAGGTGCGGTTGCCACGGACAACAGGTATGTGTGCGGTTGCCTTGGAGTTGTTTGCGTGTATGTATGCACTTTTGTATGTCTGTGTGCACTGTTTTATGTTTGGTGTGCACTGACATCTTCCCTTCACTGTGGTTGCCCGTGGCAACGTTTGGTTGTATGTGTACATGTGGTGGCAGTGTCCCGGCCTTCGGGCTGACTCCCAGGACATGCTTGCCACCCATGTCGTTGCCTGTGGCAACAGCCACAGTGTGTTCTTGGGTTGGACAGTTCCCCTTTAAGTTTGTGTTTCCTTCCCTGGTGCTGGAAGGGTTAACTCCCTTCCTAGTATGTGTGTGCTCTGGGTGTGTTTGTTGGGTGTGGCTACTTGGGCCTATAAAGCCTCAGTGTGTAGCAAATGTCTGAGGGTTGCTTCAACCATGCTTAGCTGGAGCAGCCTCCTGTGTTTTCCACCTGCCAGTGGGGGCCACCCTTGTGGTCAAAAGATTTATGTCACATAAAGTTTATGTCATGTTTATGTGTGATGTTCAGTTGGGATTTTCCTTTTGTTGTTTGGTGCAGCTTATGGATCTGGATTCCTGTGTGCACAGGGATCCAGTCAGCAAGGCTGTGGCAGGTAGGTGGAACTAGTTCAGTTCACCTGCCATATCCGTAAGACTGTTAGTGTTCCCCTTTTCCCTGCAGCTTGGCCAGTGAGACCCCTGTTCCTCCGTGTCCAGAAGGAACAGGCCGTCTTACCCTGACTCCTAGTTCAGGGACCGGTCGGAGGGTGAGTTAGGGATCCGAGGTTCCTGAGCATGGGTCCTCCTACCTTAAAGGTCGGCCCATGCAGCTAGGAGTTAGGGTCAGATTAGGGACGCTTTAGGAGGTGACCTGCTCCCTAATCCTGTCGTCCTGGCCGAGCAGGGGTTAACATTATGTGGCATCGCACGGCTGAGGATTTTCCCCGTCCTCAGCCGTGACACAAGTGGAAGATACCCAGGATGAGAAAGCGCTGTTTCACTGTGGCAGTAAAAAAAGGCTCTCTTAGCTTGTTGCATCTCTGTACCCGTGTGGACAGGAGGTTTCTGTGTAAACTATACCAAGCTTACCTTACATGCTCCTCTGGGAGGGCATAACGTCACACCTTGGTAACCAGGGACCATACCGCGTCTCGTGAGCTCGACGTAGTTGACGTCAAGTGGGCATGAGGGGTGGTATCCCTCACATATTGGTGGCAGCAAAGATACTAGTGTGTGTGAGTGTGAGACCCATACTCCCAGACACTAAAGACTACCAGCAGTAGCTTCTGCCGCTGGAATCTTAAGATTAGCTCAACACTAGACAGTCTGAGTGCAAATACAATAAGGTGTGTGTGTGCATCAGGTTGCAGTCTGTGTCAGTGACCATCCATGGCAATGATGGCCAGTTACACAAGAATCAAGGCTAAGGAGATGGCTGAGGCTATGAATGATGGCGGGGAGGACGCAGTCCAGATAGGGGGCTGAGAGGAGGTGGAAGGTGACTTTCTTCATGGTGAGGGGGAGCACAGCCAAAGCTCCCCAAGGAGCCAGTTGCCGACGGTAAGGTCCGCGGTGGGCCTCACTCCGCCTGCCCATCCCCCCAGCCAGGCTGGCACTTGGCTGCTCTCCTACAGGCCCACAGGCCTGTAGGAGAGGCCCAGACTTGGCTGCTCTCCTACAGGCTGCCCTGGACCTTTCCAGGCTGGAGACCCAGCTTCCTACGGGATCCTCATGGCAGCTGCAGAGCGTTGTGAGCAAGCAGAGGCTGCAGAGCGTGAACACCAGCTGCAAGTGCTCCAGCTTCAGCTCCAACTCCAGCAGCCTTTCCCAGCCCGAGGTGAGACTCCAGAGATACAGATTCCAAAACTGCGGGTGGAGGACTTCACACTGCTGGACAAAGATGGGGACTTGGACACTTTCTTGTTGGTGTTTGAGACGGCCTGCCATTACCAACTGCCAGAGGACCAGTGGGTCAGATTCCTCACACCAACTCTCAGGGGAAAAGCCCAGCGAGTCCATCCGGAGCTATGAGGACATCAAACAGGCTCTGGTCTGGCAGTACAATAGACCCCTGAGACATACCGGAAAAAGCTCAGGAGTTTGCAGCGGGGTTCTACCCAGAGCTGGGCCGATTACATGCGGGCCTTGCTGAGAGCGGTCGACCAATGGACTACAGGATTGGGGCTCACCACCGTCCAGCAGCTGAAGGAGCTTATCGCCACAGAGCAGTACCTCCACGACCGGAGGCCAAAAGGGGCCTCCACCACAGCAGCCCTGGCCGATGAAAACACCAAAAACAGGACTTCAGAGGCACGGAAACCTGTCAGCCTGAGAGAGGGTAAGACGCACGCTGCACCTGCTACCCCTGCCCCTAGGCCCAAGTGGGCACCGGCCCCTGCTACACTTTCCACGTCAGTGGGGAAACCCTGACTTTGCACCTGTGTAAGCAGCCAGAACACTTCAAGGCTATGTGTCCCCAGCGCCCGAGGGACCCGTCCCAGACGACAGAAACCGTCCACTTTGTTGTGTGTGGGTGGGGATGGTGGGAGGTCCCTTGACAATTTGCAACTGGTCACCGTGGGCCAGGCCGTGGCCATGGGACTTAGAGACACCAGTGCTGAGAAGACTCTGGTACGGCCTGAACTGGTGGCACCCCATGATTTGTTGCCCGGGAGATTCCTTACTAGACTAGAACCAGCGCTGCCCGTCGCCAAGGTCTATTTGGACTGGGGCGCTGGTCGATGAGTAAGGGACGTGGAGGTATCCTAAAATATCCCTGCCAGTGTTTTGCTTGGGACGGACCTGGCGCGGCTTGTGTCGCCGACACCCCGAGGTCCGATCCCCCAGAATGTGATGTCATGTCCACCCCTGTTGATACTGTTATTATTCATAACATGCCTGTTGATGGGGATGTGGGGGTGGGGGATGTAATGTGTGCCTCTCCCGTCAAGGCGGAGGGGTTCATTCACACCAGCTATGCTGAGGCCCCAGGGTGTGGCCAGCAAGCATGCTGGGACCTGTTGTCCTCAGGTGTGGCTACTGAGGGGACAAGAAGGGGACAAGCAGGGGGCAGACAGCTGCGGAAGAAAAGGATGCAAATGAGGTCAGGGCTGTCCCAGGAGAAGTAGGGCTCCCAGGTAAAGCATCCGTGCAGGATTCCTCCACAACTGGGATGTCCAAGGGCCAGGTTAGTCTGTCTGGACTGGTGACTTGGTCGGAAGCTGAGGGGAAGCAGGCACTACCAGCGGTGGCAGCAGCCATAGCTGCTGTCATGCGCAGTGAGAGTGCTGGGGCCCTAGGGGCCCCTCAGGGGTCTGATGACTTTCCCCCTTCCGACCAAGTGGCTGCCAAGTCAGATGGAGGCCAGGAGACAGGATGGTCAAGCTGCTTAAGGGACTCGAAGGGTACGCGGCCGCGTACCAGGAGGTCATTGCCGTCTTCAGTCCTACATGGGAGGGTCCCCGAGAGCATCTGGTGCAGATGCTCGGGCAGATCTGCCAAGCAGGCTTGACCCTTACGCCAGGAAAGTGCCAGCTTAGCATAAGTGCGGGGCGCTGGGCAAACGGGAAAGCTTTGGAACCGGAGCCCGGGAGAGTGGAAGCAGCAGGTGAAGTCCTTCCTGGGCACTGCTGGGTGCTATAGGAGGCCCCTAACAGACCGTACTGAAGGACGCAGAGTGAAGGCAAAAGGGCCAACAAGTGCTAAGCATCTCTGGGAACTCCTTCAAGACTTTTGGAAGACCATTTCAGGTGACTACTTCTTGAAGCTCATCAAGAGAATGCCAAGAGTGTGCAAAGCAGTAATCAAAGCAAAAGGTGGCTACGTTGAAGAACCTAGAATATGACATATTTTCAGTTGTTTCACACTTTTTTGTTATGTATATAATTCCATATGTGTTAATTCATAGTTTTGATGCCTTCAGTGTGAATCTACAATTTTCATAGTCATGAAAATAAAGAAAACTCTTTGAATGAGAAGGTTTGTCCAAACTTTTGGTCTGTACTGTATTTGGCGGAGTTAGGGTACTTTCACACTAGCGGCAGGATGGATCCGACAGGCTGTCCACCCTGTCGGATCGGCCCTGCCGCTATTTCGCCGTGCCGCTGCTCCGTCTCCCATTGACTATAATGGGGATGGGGCAGAGCTCCGGCGCAGCACGGCGAAAGGCAGCTGGACTAAAACTACGAGATGTCCGACTTTTTAGTCCGACGGGCTCTCGCCATAGTCAATGGGGACAGAGCGGTGGCACGACGAAATAGCAGCAGGACAGATCCGACGGGGTGAACAGCCGGTCGGATCTGTCCTGCCACTAGTGTGAAAGTAGCCTTAGAGGTGTGGTCTAGTGCGGAAAATTTGCCTCACTGTGTCCCTCTTCCTTCTTTTCAAAAGTTGGAAGGTATAGAATCTCACAGAATTCTCTATGCCGCAGTGACCAGGTCACCTTGCTAACGGTGTTTCCTTTGGTATGGGACAAGTTTGGGACATAATGTCCTCCTACTGTGTTTTATTTTGCCGACTTGACATATGAATGGCAAACGGATGCATAACGGCTGACCGCAAATAGCAGTCAAATGGAATGGAGGTGGAAGCAAATAGGATGCAATATGTGACACAAAATGGACAATGAGGTCCATAGTTTGCAGACTGAAATACAGAAACAGTTGTCTGCATGAGCCCTTAACCCCTTAAGGACTTAGGACGTACCGGTACGCCATGTTTGCCGAGTCCTTAAAGACCCAGGACGTACCGGTACGTCCTAACTATAAAACGCGATTGCGGCACGGCGGGGGTTAATTGGAACAGGATGTCCGCTGAAATTATTCAGCGGGCATCCTGCCACAACGAAGGGGGGGGGGGTGTCATGTGACCCCCATGCATTGGCGATCGCAGCAAACCGCAGGTCAATTCAGACCTGCGGTTTGCTGCGTTTCTGGTCCATTCGGGTCTCCGGTGACCCGATGAACCGGAAAAGGACGGTGATCGGTGGTGTGATTACACAACACCAATCACAGTACGAGCATTAGGGGGAGGCGGTGCTGGCCGTGGTGCTGATTGGTGCTGATTCAAACTCCCGGCGCTCCTCTCTCCCCTCCTCTTCCTGCTGCTGCACCTGCACCGTCCAGCACCGCCTCCTGCGAACCCCCCGTCGACACCTATCACCCTCCTGCACCCATCACCCTCCAGGTAGGTTAGGGTCAGTGAGGGAGAGGCACGATTAGGCAGGGATAGAAGGGAAAAGTTAGTTTGGGAAAAAAAATAAAAAATACTTATCTGATTTATTGTCTCTGGTGGTTGGGGTCCACAGCACTTAGCCCCGCCCCCCCCCCCCCCCACACACTTTTTTTTTATTTTTTGCGTGCGCTGACTGTGGCTGGCACTTTTAGCGTCCGGCCACTGTTAGCGCATCGCCCGCCCCACCACTGATCAGTGTTGTACCGCTGATCAGCAAGTTTGAACTTTTTGTTTTTCTAACACTTTTTTTTTAACTAAAAAATGTGAACACCCGTGCCCCCACACACACGCACATACAATAAGTTTTACAAGCACGCACATGCACACACACATACCCATAGCCCGCCGGATGTTCTCGGTGGAGGAGGCATACGCCCAGCTTGCCTCCGACTTCGAGAGCCCCAGTGGGGATGAGGATGACCCCACGTTCCTCTTGTCATCCGCATCCAACTCATCATCATCTGATGACGATGAGCCCCCATGGCGGCGGAGACGCTGCCAGGCGGAGCCAGGGGCCCCACATGCTAGGGACCCTGTGGCCCACCCTAGTATGAGCCGCCCCTACCGGTGAACTTAGCTGGTGTCCCCCAGTGGATTTTGAACCTGAGATTCCGGATTTTGTTGGCAATCCAGGAATCCAGATTCCCACAGTGGGCTTCACTGAAATTGACGTCTTTTTTTTTTTTTGTCTTTTTTTTTTTCAGTGACCCATTTGTGAATCTGATTGCTCAACACCCGGGCTCCTTTTTGGCTAGACCCGGTGGCTGGACGCCTGTCAGTGCAGCCGAGATGAGGACGTTTTAGGGCCTCATGCTGCACATGGGTCTAGTGCAAAAACCCAGTGTCAGGCAATACTGGAGTGGGGACGTCCGGAGGCCTTCCGGAAATGTCTGCATTATTCAGATAATGCAGCATGTCCCCCCTGAGGTGATCCTGCCAATGACCGTCTGTATAAGATACGGCTGGTCATCGATCACTTTGGGGCCAAATTTGCGCAGGCCTACGTACCTGGAAGGGAGGTCGCCGGTTGATGAGTCTCTCGTTGCGTTCAAGGGGAGACTCAGTTTCCGCCAATACATTCCCACTAAGCGATGAGGTATGGTGTGAAAATTTACAAAATTTGTAAGAGTACCTCAGGGTACACTTACAGATTTCGTGTGTACGAGGGGCGATATTCCCGTATTGAACCCCCAGAATGTCCCCCCACTCTGGGTGTTAGCGGGAAACTTGTGTGGGACCTTATGCACCCACTGCTAGATAAGGGTTACCACTTGTACGTGGATAACTTTTATACCAGCATTCCTTTGTTCAGGTCCCTTGCCGCCAGATCCATGTCCACTTGTGGGACCGTGCAGAAAAATCAACGGGGCCTCCCTATCTACCCCCTCCAGGTACCTATCCCCAGGGGTGAGACCCGTGCCCTTACCAGTGGAAACCTGTTGCTGGTCAGGTATAAGGACAGGAGGGATGTCCTTATGCTGTCCACAATCCACGGTAACAGCACCACCCCTGTCCCTGTGCGAAGTACCGCGGCAACGGTCCTCAAGCCCGATTGTATCGTCGACTACAATCGGTATATGGGAGGAGTTGATCTCTCTGATCAAGTCCTCAAGCCATATAATGCCAAGCGCAAAACCCGGGCATGGTACAAAAAAGTTGAGGTCTACTTGGTACAGGTTGCCTTGTACAACGCTTTTGTACTATCCCGAAGCGCTGGCAGCACAGGGACATTCCTCCAGTTCTATGAGGCAGTCCTCAAGGACCTGATTTTTTCAGACCGGTAAAGAGCAGGCCGGAGTACCTCGGGAATTGGAGGCGCCCGGATCGTCCCTGGCCAACATTTCACAGGTGTGGTCCCCCCATACTGGAAAGAAGGGACGGTCCCCAAAAAAGTGCAGAGTGTTTCACAGGAGGGGGATACGGAAGGACACCACCACTCAATGTGACACTTGCCCCGATCATCCGGGCCTCTGCGTTATCGATTGCTTCAGGGAGTATCACACTTCCATGGAGTACTACATTTTTATAATCCCCAACAGTCCCCTAGAGAACATAAAAAACTATGGCTCTCAGACTTTGGAGCAGGGGTCCTCAAACTACGGCCCGCGGGCCACATGCGGCCCGCCGAGGAATCTGATCCGGCCCGCCGGGTCTGTTTAACAGTTAACCTTTAAGCATGCTCAGGGCCTGCGCACCTCTGCTCTCCTCCTCCTGCGCCATGGCTCCCTCCCTCCGATGTCAGCTCTGCTCCGGCGGTACGTGACTGCTCACTGACGTCACTCGCCTGCTCCTCTCAGGCGACGCAGGTGACGCTGGCGCGTGACCTACAGTGAGTGAGTTGCCGCCGCCGCCGCCCGCCCGCTGTCTGCTTCTCATATCACCGCCCCGGAGCAGAGAGAAGAAGCCTCAGGCTCAGGGACAGCCTGGACAACTGTGGGTGCGTCAGTGTGGCACTTAACATTTTAATATTAACAATGGGGAGACAGTGTGGTGTGGTGGGCATTTTTTACAATGGGGGGGGGTGGCGCCGCCGATGCGGGGGACATGAAAATGGCGGCCACTTGTCTGTGGGGGACATGAAAATGGTGGCCACTGTGACAGTGGAAAAAAAAAAAAAAAAAACGGGCAGTTATCTGGGTTGGCATGCTCTCATTTCATATTCAAAGAGACTTGGATAACAAAATGCCAGTCTGCCTGTCAACAGGTCAGTCAGAGTGACACTTGGATAATGAAATATCAGGGTGCCAGTCTGCAGAATCTGACCTATTGAAATGCAGACTTGCAGCCTGATATTTCATTATCCAAGTCTCTTTGGGAAACAATTGAGAGCATGCCAATCCGGCCAACTGCCAGTTTTCTTTCCATGGGGCAACCATGATAATAAAATAGCATCCTACTTTTATACGCATTTCCTTTTAGGCCCGTTATATAGGGAGAACCCCGTCCGTTATATAGGGAGAACCCCGTCAGGGACTGATCTTGTCTTCATAGAAAAGACTGCAAGAGGTAAGTGTCCACATGGGGGGGGGCAGAGGCCTGTAAGTGGGGGTTCTGGTTTGGAATGGCTATATAAGCAGGAAGATCCTATTTTAGTGTCATGGTTGTCCCATGGAAAGGATCTTCCTGCTTATATAGCCATTCCAAACCAGAACGTCAACTGAAGTGTAAAATAGATTACTGATTAAAGGGGTCTCTTTGATAGAAATACTAAGATTTGATAAGTAGTGATGAGCGAACTTCTGTTTTAAGTTCGGCGTCTAAAGTTCGGGTTCGGGTTAGCGGAGAATCCCGATATGGATTCCGAATTCCGTTGTGGTCCGTGGTAGCGGAATCAATAATCGGCCATTATTGATTCCGCTACCACAGACCACAACGGTATTCGGAATCCATATCGGGATTCTCCGCTAACCGGAAGCCGGACTTTAGACGCCGAACTTAAAACAGAAGTTCGCTCATCTCTATTGATAAGCATTTCCTTTTCAGTGTTCGGATTTAGAATGTATCAATTTGGCCCGTTATATAGGGAGATATAACAGAACCCCATCAGGGACTGAGCTGGTCTGCATAGAAAAGCCTGCAAGAGGTAACTGTCCACACTGCCCCCATTGTCCTATAGGTGCAGGTCCCACCACTGGGACCCGCACTGATATAGAGAACAGAGCCCCGAAAGTGAAGGAGGGCGCACTGCGCATAAGCAGCCGCCGTCCATTCATTTCTATTGGGCTGCCGAAAATAGCCGAGCGCTGGCTCGGCTATTTCCGCCAGCCTCATAGAAATGAATGGGAGCATGGGCAGTGCATGCGCAGTACCCTCCCATTCACTTTCGGGGCTCCGTTCTCTATATAGGTGCGGGTCCCAGCGGTGGAACCTGCACCTAACGATATTCCCCTATTGTCCAAGATGGGAATACCCCTTTAAAAAATATAGTCCGGCCCTCCAATGGTCTGAGAGACAGTGAAGTGGCCCCCGGTTTAAAAAGTTTGAGGACCCCTGCTTTGGAGACACGGAAACAATTTTTTCCCCAAAAATATTAGTTTTAGTGCAGGCATCCTCAAACTGCAGCCCTCCACATGTTGTAAAACTATAACTCCCAGCATGCCCAGACAACCTACAGCCATCAGCAGGGCATGGTGGGAATTGTAGTTTTACATCTGGAGGGCCGCAGTTTTAGGATGCCTGCTTAGTGTCTCCAAAGTCTGAGAGCCATACATATTGGGCATCGCCGCGTCTGTAAAAATCTTCTCTATAAAAATAACATTTAACCCAACCCCCCTGGATGAACAGCGTTAAAAAATAAATAAAATAAAAACGTGTAAAAAAAAAAAGCCATTTTTTTGTCACCTAACATCACAAAAAGTGTAATAGCGAGCGATCAAAATGTCATATGCACCCCTAATTAGTGCCAATAAAAACGCCATCACAAAGTTTGTAAACCCAGTTTTGAATACCTTGAGGGTTGTACTTTCTTAGATGGAGTCACTTTTTTGGAATTTCTATTCTAGGGGTGAAATGGGACATGGTATAAACAAAACCAGTCATGCAAAATCTGCCTTCCAAAACCCATATGGCGTTCCCCTCCTTCTATGTCCTCTCGTTTGGCAAACAGTAGTTTCTGCAAACTACAGAATCAGGGCAACCCATATTGAGTTTTCTTTGGCAGTTAATCCTTGCTTTGTTCCTGGAAAAAATGGATTATATTGGAAAATTTAAAAAAAAATCTTACATTTTATGTCCAATTGTCATGAAGTCTTGTGGAACACCTAAAGGGTTAACAAAGTTTGTAAAATCAGTTTTGAATACCTTGAGGGGTGTAGTTTCTAAAATGGGGTCATTTTTGGGTGGTTTCTATTACATAAGCCTGAACTGGTCCATAAAAAGTGGGATTTGGAAAATTTCAGAAAAATGTAAAAATTTGCTTCTAAACTTCTAAGGTATGCAACAGCCCCAAAAAATAAAATATCATTCCCAAAATGATACAAACATGAAGTAGACATATGGGGAATGTAAAGTCATCACACTTTGGGGGGGGGGGGGTATTACTATGTATTACAGAAGTAGAGAAACTGAAACTTGGAAATTTGTAAATTTTTCCACATTTTTAGTAAATTTGTTTTTTTTATGCAAAAAAATTAACTTTTTTGACCCAATTTTATCAGTGTCATGAAGTACAATATGTGACGAAAGTACAAGCGTTTTAAAGTTATCACCACTTAAAGTGACACTGGTCAGATTTGCAAACAATGGCCAAGTCCTTAAGGTGAAATAGGGCTGATTCCTTAAGGGGTTAAAGGGTTGGGCATCACATACCCAGGGCACCATTTTCAAGAGCACATACAGTGTAATGCCACAGATCTTGTCTGCGCCTCTCATACTGTTTTTCTCTGTTTCTGACATATTTTCGCGCCGCTGCGGGTCAGAGCGCACAGCACACCCTGATGAATGTGCGGTAAGCAGGCTAGCCCGGAGCACTGACTCTCCAGCCGGGGGAGGGACCTGCCAGTCACTGACATGGCCAGGCCCTCGTTCTCCATGTGACAGTGACTGAACTTGTGTGACTTTCTCGCACATGGGGCGGGAGGAGGGAGCTGTGGGAAGGGCGCCATGGTGAGGGAGGCCCGGGTTTACTGCGCATGAGGAGACAGAGGCGGGCCCGGCGGTGTGAGCAGTGTGTGCGCTGTGGGGACACCGGGGGTGACACCCGGGAAAGCAGGGAGACACCATGGTCTTTGAGTCCGTGGTGGTGGATGTGTTGAACCGTTTCCTGGGGGACTATGTGGTGAATCTGGACAGCTCGCAGCTCAAGTTGGGGATATGGGGCGGTGAGTGACACACCCGTACACGTACATAACATCACTCTGCTGGGTGACATGTGCCTCTGCACTACAGCCTGCTCCTGTATCTGGTGCCAGCTGTGCCAGGCATGCCACTAGCTGCCTTCACATGGGTGGCTGTGTGCATGTCACGCCTGTACACACCATAATCTTATGTAATGTTTCCCTGGAACATATAGCAGTACTGTTTATTGTCTGTGTGGCCAGACATGTCACGCTTCAGGAGGCAGCGCGCAGAGGGGGAGATTTGGCGAAAAACGCCACCTTCTCCGCTTCACGTGCGCTAAATTTACAAATGTGCAAAAGCTGCCCCACAGTGTGGTCTGACCTGTCCCTAAAATTCTCCTGAAAACACAGCTTTCCTGCATGTAGCGCCACTTAAAGGGGGGCTCCTATCTGCACCAGCGGAATGGCGATTGTCATGACACAAATGTGAACAAAGCCATAGTTTTTTTTGCTGTGTTTTTCAGCACTGTTGTGCATTAGTGGCATTGGAATGCTTCTTTTCTGTTAAAACGCCAGCTCCAGATGGTAGCTGAAGGTCTATGGGAAATATGACACGCAGGACACTACATTTTTGGGGGTACTGACTAGTGTTGAGCGAACTTGTGTTTTAAGTTCTGCGTCCAAAGTTCGGGTTCGGGTTATCGAAGAATCCTGTTATGGATTCCGCTACCACGGACCATAACGGAATTTGGAATCCATAACGGGATTCTTCTATAACCCGAACCCGAACTTTGGACGCAGAACTTAAAACACAAGTTCGCTCAACACTAGTACTGACGTTTTTGTTAATTAGTTTGCAATTTGGATTTTTCTGCTGTAGCTCTTGGTGTGTTTTTTTTTTTTAGGCATTTTCACATCTTCTCAATAGGAGAAAACAGCATGAAGAAACCGCTAGTGGCCAAACACTAAAAAAATTGCGAAAAAAAAACAATACTGGTGCAAATTTGTGTGTAGGGACCCTTCCAGTGATACTAATACCACCCTTAACCCCGTTTTGTTCCTATGATGACCCTCCACCCTGCTGCTGCAGCAGCAGCAGTGACGATGTCGCATGGGGCTTGGTACCACAGCGGTAGATAGAAGGAGAACACAGGCCATTGGTTGGCTGCAGGGTCTGGTGCGGTATAATGGCATGTCACCGCTGCAGTCAGAAGAACACAACTGGCTGGGAGGATACCGAGTTCAAGGCAATAAGTGTTGTTGTTCTTCCCTCTGGGTCACAGCAGTGAAATCGTGCATAGTGCTGGGCAGTACACCATGTTAAAGATCTGGCCTATCCCAAGCAGTATTACCCTAAATGGTGCCCATTTGCTGGAGAATGCAGCACAGGCAGCATTGTGTGCCACCCCAATTCTAAAACGCTGGTGAATGTTTAGTAAATCAAAGCCATGCCACATTCCTTGATACAAGCAAAACAATTGTCAAGTGTCAGTGGGGATTTTGTTTCATGTGTAAAAGCAGCTGGTTCTTCATTTGTGCCATGCAGCTCTTAGCATATATGCCCAGGAGCATTTGTTGGCGCGTACGCCAAACAGACACTTCAAATGCGATATGAGTGTAGCTCATGTGCTGTTCTTTCTGTTGCCAAGAAGAAAAAGTGGTAGTGCTTCAGATGATCTACCAAGCAGTGCTGTAAGAGTTAATGGGGTTGGCCCATCTCACACATTGGTGGCATATGGTCAGGATATGCCACTATTGTCAGATAATGCGGGTCCCATCTCTGGAATAGATGAACCAGGTTGCAGCACACAACCTCAAAATGAACCAGGTTGCAGCACACAATCATGGCCATTCATAGAGGTGAACGGAGAGGTGGCCACGCTTGCGCAATGCGCTCTACATTAACTTTCATGGGAGTTCCAGAAATACCTGAGCGCACTCACTCCGCTCTTTTCGGAACTCACATAGAAGTGAATGGAGAGCACGTTGCGCATGTGTGGTGCCCTCTGCTTCGCTTTGTGGACTGTGTTCTAAATATAGATGCCAGTCCCAGAGGTGCGACCCACACCTGTCTGACATTGGTGGCATATCCTAGCGACGTGCTGTCAATGTGTCAAATGGGCCAACCCCTCTGAAGGGATTGCCCATGACTGGTCTGTCCTTAGGACAGGCCATCAGTATTACATTGGTCCAACTCTTTACACCCCTGCCAATCAGCTGTATGGCTCCAGTGAGTGTTGTGTCCCCGTCATTGTTTAGCAGGCATAGCTCCACACCTATTGCAGTTCACTTCAGCTTTGTGCGGCCCCTGCTATTTTCGGCGCCCCCACAGAAATGAATGGAGGGCGGCTGCGCATGTGCAGCCCCTGCTATTTTCGGCGGCCCCATAGAAATGAATGGAGGGCGGCTGCGCATGCGCAGTGCGCCCTCCGTTCATTTCCCCACTCTGTTCTCATTGTAGATGCGGGTCCCAGAGGTGGGACCCGCACCTATCAGACAATGGGGGCATATCCTAGCGATATGCCCCATTGTCTGTGATGGGAATACCCCTTTAACTGTTATTTCTAATATCATAGTTATTATGGTGAGGAAGCATTTCCCTAATACTGCAGTAGGGGTTGGAATGCAACCTGGGTAACAGCAGCAGGTATTTGTAATAAGTGAACAAATCAGTTGTCATCATTGCAATGTTGAATCCTTGAAACCAACCCTAACGCTGGGTTCACACCTGAGCGTTTTACAGCGCGTTCCTACGCGCTGTAAAATGCACAACAGGCAAGAACCAATGATTCCCTATGGGAAGGGTTCACACCTGGGCGTTTTACAGCGCGTACGCTCAAACAAGTACAGGAGCTTTTTTTGGCGCGTTTGGGCCATAGACTCTTTGGACAACACTGCTGTCAATCACCCAAACGCGCGTCAAACGCGCGTTTACTATTACAAAAAATGCGCATAAAAACGCGCGACAAAATCGCGCATAAAAACGCGCGTTTGCGAAACGCCTAGGTGTGAACCCAGCGTAAAGGTATTAGGAATTTACTAAGACCATGACCCCCTGATAAGCCGTGCCCACTTTTCTAAAACGCAATGAGAGCTGCATTGATAATAGGGCTGAGCGATATGGCCTAAAATCTATATCGTGATACAATTTGAAGCATGTGGGATATATCGCGATATAATATTTTCTTCTGTATGTATACAAATTACATGGCCATCATCATCCATGTCCCCAAGCCAGCCAAATGCCGCCCCTGGGCACCTTCAGAACCTAATTAACATATGGAATAAAAGCATTTTTAAGAGAAAATAGGCGATGGACAGCAATATGAAAGGTAAGATTATAATATGGGGAATGTAATGGATATCATGATGTTTGTGGTGTATAATGGTCATTTTAGGTGAAAGACTCCCGTTAAGTTCTGCTTTGACCTGATACAGTGTCAGTGTAGTACTGCCGTGTGTGATCCTGTCAGAGGAGCAGAGTTCAGAACAGGAACTCTCACTGCCACACGCTTAGTTTCTCGGACTAAACTCGCTCGTGTGTGTCTGCCCTTAGACTGTTTTTGGCACAGACAAAACTCCAGCTCCATGCCATTGCCATCATCCATGTCCCCCAGCCAGCTCCATCAGCCCCATTCCATTGCCATCATCCATGTCCCCCAGCCAGCGCCATCAGCCCCATGCCATTGCTTGCACCATCATCATGTCCCACAGCCAGCGCCATCAGCCCCATGCTATTGCCACCATCATCATGTCCCACAGCCAGCGCCATCAGCCCCATGCCATTGCAACCATCATAATGTCCCACAGCCAGCGCCATCAGCCCCATGCCATTGCCAGTTTGCCACCATCATCATGTCCCCTATCAGCCCCATACCATAGCCATCCACCCCTCACCCCCTGGTAGATTCGGGCCCCTGCTAATATACTTACCTTTCCTGCAGGGTGCTTGGCTGGCTGATGAAGTCCGCAGGAGACGGACCGTGTCTTTCTCCCAGCATGCACTGAAAGGGACCTGACATCACACACACGATGTGTGCACGCAAGGCCCTGCAGTGCAGTGATGATGGGAGGCCATGGAGCGGTGAGTGAAAGGCTTCACTCACGCTCCGTAGTCACGTGATTTAAACGAATCTTCGATGCAGGGAACAATTATATCTATTGAGGGACAATTTTTAGGCACATTGATGGGAAAGATTTTGAATCACAGGGGGTGTTTTCTCTGATTGGAGACATTTAACTTTCCCTTTCTTCTCTATCTGGCCCAGACCGCAATGACAATTTCTTTCAGCCTTGACTTGTCTCTATAGTGTTTTCTGCAGTGCTCAGCCTAATTCTGCCCCATTACTGTACCTGCTGTGTTGCAGCGTGTACCCAGATACTGTACTTCAGAAATAAATGATAGCTCCACACAGATAGTGATTCTGCAATAATAGTGCCCAAACAGTCAGATAGTGTCCCTAAATATACTAATGCCAAACAGACTGCCTAGTAAGTAATAGTACCCCAAATTCATCCCAGATGGTAGTAACGTCTTAATGTTGTTCCACATAGTAAAAGTGCCCTCTTTTGTGCTCCACACAGTAATATTGTCCCCATTATGGTACTTTCACACTAGCGGTTTTCTTTTCAGGCACTGAGTTCCGTCATAGGGGCTTAATACAGGAAAATAACTGATCAGTTTTACCCCTATGCATTCTGAATAGAGAGAAATCCGTTCAGGATGTCTTCAGTTTAGTCACTGAACAGAGTTTTGGACGGAGGAAATAGCGCAGCATGCTGCAGTAATATCTCCGTCCAAAATTCCGGATCAGTTGCTGAAATGTATTAGTGCCAGATCCGGCATTAAAAATACTGCATGCGCAGACCGGTAAACATGTGAAAAAAATCTATAACAGATCCGTTTCTCCGGATGACATCTGGAGAGACGGATCTGTTCTTGCAATGCATTTGTGAGACGGATCCGCATCCGGATCAGTTTACAAATGCTGTCCGTTTGCATGCGACGGAACTGCTTGCCGGATCACTCTGCCGCAAGTGTGAAAGTAGCCTTAGGCCCCACACTGTAATAGTGCTTCTTTTAGTGCTCCCAACTGCAATAATATTTAATACTTGGTGCCCCGTATAATAATACAGTGATCCCTCAGGATACAATATTTTATTTTCTGACCCACCGTAAGTTGAAACCAGACTTAACATACAATGCCTCAGACTCGGATCCAACCAATCAAGACCACTTCTCTGGTGACCTAGCTGTATTAGTTACTGGTTAGCAGCCAGTCCTGGATGTTATATGTAAGGACATGTTTTATCTGTCATAGTTATCTGCTTATTTTTCATAAATATTCCTTTTTTCTTATCTTGCATGACGTTTTGGGGCTTTGAAACTGATTACTCAACTTACAATGGTTTCAACATACAATGGTCGTCCTGGAACCAATTAGTATTGTAACTTGAGGGACCACTGTAATATCTCCAGAAAAGCTTCCAACATACACACTAAATGTGTCCAAAGTACCGTATTGTGTGGAAGACTATGTTGTTCCATACAACGGTATCCAGTACCCCTAAATACATATAGACATGGACATGCCTTGCATAGCAGTTCACATTCTATCCCTCAGTGGAGCATCTTCCTCTGGTTTCAGGAACTGCACACATCGGGTCATGTGACTGTACAGGACCTTCAGCCGCAACAAAACCTGCCGATGAGGGGGAGCAGCACCTGTGAACTGTTCTACTCCCATTTTTACTATAAAGTCCGATGGGAGGCAGGGAATGGGTTGTGAGCATACTGGCAAATAAGGCCCTGTATACGGGTGAATGGTGCGTGGGGCAGGGATCGATGGCTCCTTGCTACACCATAGTTTTAACCTGATTCTGTGTTTAAAAGTTCCTTTTACATATCATTTATTTTCATGCTTCAATAAAATAATGATTGAACCGTAAAAGCTCCTTTTACAGAACCTGCTTTAGCAGGCAATTATCCGGTACGAACAAAACGTTCCGGATAATTGCTTGATCCTCAGGGCGCTGGGAGCTGGATTCAAATCGATCATTTGCAGTTTAGGTGTCTCTGGGCCGCAGATCCCTGTTTAAACAGGCCGATCTGCAGCACAGAAATGGTGATTTTATTATTTTTTTAATTCAAGAAAATGTTTATTCAAGAGCAAATAGAGAAATAATTTTAGGTTCCGGCCAAAACACATGATCAGTTCCTTGTCTTCAGTTCGCCAGCTAGCAATGCAAATCATCTGTTTACTCTGATAGATACAGTGTGAATGCAGTGACAGGTAGTTTGCTCTTCACATCTGCGTTGGTGGAACTGTCAGGGGCCTCCGTCTCAGATTAGAGTTGTGCGGCATGATGTTCCACTTTGTCCGGTAAAACACGACCGGCGCCATTATAGCCTCTGAGGTCCATCGGGCGCCATTTGTGTTTGTCATTTGACGGTTCCAGTGATTCCATTATTTTTCTCAGAACGGAGCAGAACAAGAGAATTAGGCCTCATGCACAAGTGTTTCCGGATCCGGAAACTACATATACTGGCATGCATGCCGTCTTTTTTTTTTTTTTTTACTCCTGCAGAATTTTCCATGTCTTGTCCACATTTGTCAATTTATTCATACGTTTTGAGAAGGAATAAAAGGGGAGCAGCACAATAAGTTCTAAGAAAAAAATACTGCGGCTTTGTTACTGTATGGGGAATAAAAGTATTTACTAAAATAGGACATGTCAGGAGAGAGGACAGCTCCTGTTTGCTATGTAGGCATGCTAAGAGCAGAGGTCGTACTTTATTTTTACTGGAAGAATAAAAATATTCTTCTTAACATTTTTGAGGAGTATTTTTAGCCAAGAAGGAGTAAAAAAGCTGCAGTAGTTCAAATAAATATTACGTAGGCATACGTATAGTTAAAGGGAATCTGTTCCCTCTGGTAAGCCCTATTAAGTACAATGTTAGGCCTAATGCAAACGGCCATTGCCCGATGATGGCCATATTGTGTCCCGCAAACAGCGAGTCCGCAATATGTAGGCACCGGCCATGTGCTCCCCGCATCACGGATGCGGACCCATTCACTTGAATGGGTCCGCAATTCGGAGCTGCGGTGTGACACAGAGGCACGGAAGCACTACGGAGTGCTTCCATGGTGTTTCTTTCCGTGCCTCCACACTGCAAAAAAATAAAACGTTCTATTTTTTTTTGCGCTGCGGACGGATCACGGACCCATTCAAGTTGAATGGGACTTGATCCGTCCCACCCGCCGCATAGATGTTGCCCGTGCATGAGGCCTTACATGCATAGAACACCTGCCCCTGACTCCAGGTCAGTAATCTGTATGGCGATATTAACCCCCATTCCCCAATATGTGCCCACAAACCGGCTGTGGAATGCATAGTGAGGATTCTCCTGGAGTCCTTCCCATTATGTGCGCATGCACAGGAGTCCTCTGATTAGATTCCATGGCTAGTTTGCTGGTGCACTGCAGAGGAATGGGGTGAGTACTGACATACTAATGACTGGTGTGGAGTCAGCGGCAAGTGTTCTATACGTGTATTACTGTACTTATTAGGGCTTGGTGGAGGTGACAGATTCCCTTATGGTTGCTACTTATGCAGGGAACTGTGGCACTGTGACAAAACATTATTGATGGGATGGTGGAACTCAAAGTACTTAGAGGTTGTGCAGGCCATTTGTATTGATGACCTATCCTCTGAATAGGTCATCAATATCTGATCGGTGGGAGTCCGACACCCGGCACACATTTGTGTAGTTGCAGTAAAAACAACGATTTGACCGGACTGTCTGATTACTGGAAGAGATGGTTTGCACTGGATAGTGAGGCAACTAGGGGGTATAGCATGTAAGATAGTATAGCATCTGGATAGGTCATCAATATGAGATCAGTGAGGGTCCAAAACCCTGCACTCCTGCCGATCAGCTGGTTGAAGAGGAGGCGGCGCTCCATGCAAGTGCTGTTCGTTACACTATGCGTCGTCTCCTCTGGAACAGTAGCATAGTGTAATGTCAAGTACTCACTCCATTCAAGTGAGTGGAGCAAGTACTTGTCATTACACAGGATGCAACGCTCGCATCAAGCGTCGCTTCCTCTTCAACCAGCTGATCGGCAGGAGTGCCGGATTTTGAACCCGCAGTGATCTGATATTGATAACTTATCCAGATGCTATCCTATCGTTAATGCTATACCCCCTTTTGCCTCACTATCCAGTGCAAACCATCTCTTAGGGTATTCACACGGTGCAGTCAAATCGCTGTTTTTACCGTGACTGCCACAAATGTGTATCCATTGCTAATGTGTTAATTGTTGCATTAAAAAACACAATATACCTGCCCCTAGCACCTAAAAGATGGGCACAGACACCTGGCATCTTTTTAACAAGCTGGGGTTCACTCAAGTTAATAAAGACCCCGGGTGGCACTGGCTATGGTTAATAAGCTGCTGGGTAGAGTCTGGGGTTAATGAACAGCAGGCACTTAGGCCTCTTTTACACAGGCGTTGCGTGTGAGGGCCGGATACGATGCAGGTGCGTCGTGGGAAAATGCACAATTTTTCCACACGAGTGCAAAGCATTTTAACGCATTTTTCAGGCGCATGAGAAAAATCTTCATATTTGGTACCCAGACCCGAAACCGGACTTCTTCACAGAAGTTCAGGTTTGGGTTAGGTGTTGTGTAGATGTTATTATTTTCCCTTAGGCCTATTGCACACGACCGTATGGCTTTTTCAGTGTTTTGCGGTCCATTTTTCATGGATCCGTTGTTCCGTTTTTTGTTTCCGTTTCTGTTCCATTTCTGTTCCGTTTTTCCGTATGGCATATACAGTATACAGTAATTACGTAGATAAAATTGGGCTGGGCATAACATTTTCAATAGATGGTTCAGGAAAAAACGGAACGGAAACGGAAGACATACGGATGCATTTCCGTATGTGTTCCGTTTTTTTTGCGGATCCATTGACTTGAATGGAGCCACGGACTGTGATTTGCGGGCAATAATAGGACATGTTCTATGTTAACCACTTCAGCCCCGCTAGGTGAAACCCCCTTCATGACCAGAGCACTTTTTACACTTCGGCACTACACTACTTTCACCGTTTATCGCTCGGTCATGCAACTTACCACCCAAATGAATTTTACCTCCTTTTCTTCTCACTAATGGAGCTTTCATTTGGTGGTATTTCATTGCTGCTGGCATTTTTACTTTTTTTGTTATTAATCAAAATGTAACGATTTATTTGCAAAAAAATGACATTTTTCACTTTCAGCTGTAAAATTTTGCAAAAAAAACGACATCCATATATAAATTTTTCACCAAATTTATTGTTCTACATGTCTTTGATAAAAAAAAAATGTTTGGGCAAAAAAAAAAATGGTTTGGGTGAAAGTTATAGCATTTACAAACTATGGTACAAAAATGTGAATTTCCGCTTTTTGAAACAGCTCTGACTTTCTGAGCACCTGTCATGTTTCCTGAGGTTCTACAATGCCCAAACAGTAGAAAAACCCCACAAATGACCCCATTTCGGAAAGTAGACACCCTAAGGTATTCGCTGATGGGCATAGTGAGTTCATAGAACTTTTTATTTTTTGTCACAAGTTAGCGGAAAATGATGATGATTTTTATTTTTTTTTTTCTTACAAAGTCTCATATTCCACTAACTTGCGACAAAAAATAAAAAATTCTAGGAACTCACCATGCCCCTCACAGAATACCTTGGGGTGTCTTCTTTCCAAAATGGGGTCACTTGTGGGGTAGTTATACTGCCCTGGCAATTTAGGGGCCCAAATGTGTGAGAAGAACTTTGCAATCAAAATGTGTAAAAAATGACCGGTGAAATCCAAAAGGTGCACTTTGGAATATGCGCCCCTTTGCCCACCTTGGCAGCAAAAAAGTGTGACACATCTGGTATCGCCGTACTCAGGAGAAGTTGGGGAATGTGATTTGGGGTGTCATTTTACATATACCCATGCTGGGTGAGAGAAATATCTTGGCAAAAGACAACTTTTCCCATTTTTTTATACAAAGTTGGCATTTGACCAAGATATTTTTCTCACCCAGCATGGGTATATGTAAAATGACACCCCAAAACACATTGCCCAACTTCTCCTGAGTACGGCGATACCAGATGTGTCACACTTTTTTGCTGCCAAGGTGGGCAAAGGGGCACATATTCCAAAGTGCACCTTTCGGATTTTGCAGGGCATTTTTTACACATTTTGATTGCAAAGTTCTTCTCACACATTTGGGCCCCTAAATTGCCAGGGCAGTATAACTACCCCACAAGTGACCCCATTTTGGAAAGAAGACACCCCAAGGTATTCCGTGAGGGGCATGGCGAGTTCCTAGAATTTTTTATTTTTTGTCGCAAGTTAGTGGAATATGAGACTTTGTAAGGAAAAAAGAAAAAAAAAGAAAAATCATCATTTTCCGCTAAATTGTGAAAAAAAATAAAAAATTCTAGGAACTCGCCGTGCCCCCCACGGAATACCTTGGGGTGTCTTCTTTCCAAAATGGGGTCACTTGTGGCGTAGTTATACTGCCCTGGCAATTTAGGGGCCCAAATGTGTAAGAAGTACCTTGCAATCAAAATGTGTAAAAAATGGCCTGCGAAATCCGAAAGGTGCCCCTTTGCCCACCTTGGCTGCAAAAAAGTGTCACACATGTGGTATCGCCGTACTCAGGAGAAGTTGGGCAATGTGTTTTGGGGGGTCATTTTACATATACCCATGCTGGGTGAGAGAAATATCTTGGCAAAAGACAACTTTTCCCATTTTTTTATACAAAGTTGGCATTTGACCAAGATATTTCTCTCACCCAGCATGGGTATATGTAAAATGACACCCCAAAACACATTCCCCAACTTCTCCTGAGTACGGCGATACCACATGTGTGACACTTTTTTGCAGCCTAGATGCGCAAAGGGGCCCAAATTCCTTTTAGGAGGGCATTTTTAGACATTTGGATCCCAGACTTCTTCTCACACTTTCGGGCCCCTAAAAAGCCAGGGCAGTATAAATACCCCACATGTGACCCCACTTTGGAAAGAAGACACCCCAAGGTATTCAATGAGGGGCCTGGCGAGTTCCTAGAAATTTTTTTTTTTTGCATAAGTTAGCGGATATTGATTTTTTTTTTTTTTGTTTTTTTTCTCACAAAGTCTCACTTTCCGCTAACTTAGGACAAAAATGTCAATCTTTCATGGACTCAATATGCCCCTCACGGAATACCTTGGGGTGTCTTCTTTCCGAAATGGGGTCACATGTGGGGTATTTATACTGCCCTGGCTTTTTAGGGGCCCTAAAGCGTGAGAAGAAGTCTGGAATATAAATGTCTAAAAATGTTTACGCATTTGGATTCCGTGAGGGGTATGGTGCGTCCATGTGAGATTTTATTTTTTGACACAAGTTAGTGGAATATGAGACTTTGTAAGAAAAAACAAAAACAAACAAAAAATTTCCGCTAACTTGTGCCAAAAAAAATGTCTGAATGGAGCCTTACCGGGGGGGGGGGGTGATCAATGACAGGGGGGTGATCAATGACAGGGGGGTGATCAATGACAGGGGGGTGATCACCCATATAGACTCCCTGATCACCCCCCTGTCATTGATCACCCCCCCTGTAAGGGGTACATGGATACATGGATCGGATCCACAGAACGCATGCGGACGTCTGAATGGAGCCTTACAGGGGGGTTATCAATGACAGGGGGTGATCAGGGTGATCAGGGTGATCACCCCCCTGTCACTGATCACCCCCCCTGTAAGGCTCCATTCAGACATCCGCATGATTTTTTACGGATCCATGGATACATGGATCGGATCCACAAAACGCATGCGGACGTCTGAATGGAGCCTTACAGGGGGGTTATCAATGACAGGGGGTGATCAGGGTAATCAGGGTGATCACCCCCCTGTCACTGATCACCCCCCCTGTAAGGCTCCATTCAGACATCCGCATGATTTTTTACGGATCCATGGATACATGGATCGGATCCACAGAACGCATGCGGACGTCTGAATGGAGCCTTACAGGGGGGTTATCAATGACAGGGGGTGATCAGGGTGATCACCCCCCTGTCACTGATCACCCCCCCTGTAAGGCTCCAGTCAGACGTCCGCATGAATTTTACGGATCCATGGATACATGGATCGGATCCACAGAACGCATGCGGACGTCTGAATGGAGCCTTACAGGGGGGGTTATCAATGACAGGGGGTGATCAGGGTAATCAGGGTGATCACCCCCCTGTCACTGATCACCCCCCCTGTAAGGCTCCATTCAGACGTCCGCATGATTTTTACGGATCCATGGATACATGGATCGGATCCACAGAACGCATGCGGACGTCTGAATGGAGCCTTACAGGGGGGTTATCAATGACAGGGGGTGATCAGGGTAATCAGGGTGATCACCCCCCTGTCACTGATCACCCCCCCTGTAAGGCTCCATTCAGACATCCGCATGATTTTTTACGGATCCATGGATACATGGATCGGATCCACAGAACGCATGCGGACGTCTGAATGGAGCCTTACAGGGGGGTTATCAATGACAGGGGGTGATCAGGGTGATCACCCCCCTGTCACTGATCACCCCCTCTGTAAGGCTCCATTCAGACGTCCGCATGATTTTTACGGATCCATGGATACATGGATCGGATCCGTAAAAATCATGCGGACGTCTAAATGGAGCCTTACAGGGGGGTGATCAATGACAGGGGGTGATCAGGGAGTGTATATGGGTGATCACCCGCCTGTCATTGATCACCCCCCTGTAAGGCTCCATTCAGACGTCCGTATGCTTTTTGCGGATCCGATCCATGTATCCGTGGATCCGTAAAAATCATACGGACGTCTGAACGGAGCCTGACAGGGGGGTGATCAATGACAGGGGGGTGATCAGGGAGTTTATATGGGGTGATCATGGGTGATCAGGGGTTTATAAGGGGTTAATAAGTGACGGGGGGGGGGGGGGGGGTGTAATGTAGTGTAGTGTGGTGTTTGGTGGGACTGTACTGACCTACCTGAGTCCTCTGGTGGTCGATCCTAACAAAAGGGACCACCAGAGGACCAGGTAGGAGGTATATTAGACGCTGTTATGAAAACAGCGTCTAATATACCTGTTAGGGGTTAAAAAAATCGGATCTCCAGCCTGCCAGCGAGCGATCGCTGCTGGCAGGCTGGAGATCCACTCGCTTACCTTCCGTTCCTGTGAGCGCGCGCGCCTTCACAGGAAATCTCGCGTCTCGCGAGAAGACGCGTATATGCGTCCAGGAGGAGTAAAGCAACCACCTCCCGGACGCATATACGCGTACAGCGGTCGGGAGGTGGTTAAACGGAACGGAAAAACGGAAATACGGAAACGGAATGCATACGGAGTACATTCAGTTTTTTTTGCCGGAACCATTGAAATGAATGGTTCCGTATACGGAACGCAAAAAACGGCCAGTAAACGGAAAAAAAAAACGGCCGTGTGCAATAGGCCTTATAACATGGTTATAAGGGAAAATAATAGCATTCTTAATAGAGAATGCATAGTATAATAGTGCTGGAGGGGTTAAAAGAAATAATCAAAAAAATGTAACTCACCTCATCTACTTGTTTGCGCAGCTCGGCTTGTCTTCTTTCTTCTTTGATGACCTGGGAGAAAAAGGACCTTTGGTGACGTCACTGCGCTCATCACATGGTCCGTCACATGTGATGAGCGCAGTGACGTCACCAAAGAAGAAGAAAGACGACAAGACGGGCTGTGCACTCCATTACTCACTAGGGCAGAGGCAGCAGAGCGTTTAATGCCGATCTAGCTGGCGGAAGTAAGCTGTACGGGCCAGCGCATTTAGCGCTCTGCTGCCTCTGTCCTAGTGAGTAATGGAGTGCGCAGGTGTGAGGATTATGTTGAACGGCGCAGGCGCTGTATTTGTCAATGACGGGAGGATGGAATCTGAAGATCCTAGGGCGGGCCAGAGGGATGAAAGGTGAGGGGTTTGATTTGAACAGCACCGTGGGGCATGGGCACTGGGCGCATAAATGCCGCCCCTGGGCACCTTCAGAACCCAATTAACATATGGAATAAAAGCGTTTTTAAGAGAAAATAGGCGACGGACAGCAATATGAAAGGTAAGATTATAATATGGGGAATGTAATGGATATCATGATGTTTGTGGTGTATAATGGTCATTTTAGGTGAAAGACTCCCGTTAAGTTCTGCTTTGACCTGATACAGTGTCAGTGTAGTACTGCCGTGTGTGATCCTGTCAGAGGAGCAGAGTTCAGAACAGGAACTCTCACTGCCACACGCTTAGTTTCTCGGACTAAACTCGCTCGTGTGTGTCTGCCCTTAGACCGTTTTTGGCACAGACACATTAGTAAATCTGGGCCATTGTATTGAAATTCATAGGCCCCCATACACATTAGATTGTCGGCTGGTATTGTGTATGGAGGACTTAAAGGGGTTGTCCAGGTTCAGAGCTGAACCTGGACAGCCCTCCATTTTCACCCAGGCAGCCCCCTGACATGGGCATCGGAGCAGTTCATGCTCCGATGCTCTCCTTTGCCCTGCGCTAAATCGCTTAGGGCAAAGGCATTTTTCAGAGTTCCGGTGACGTACCGGGGCTCTCTATGGGGCTGACAGGAACCCCGGTGATGTCACCGGCACTGATGGGCGGGATTTGGCTCTGCCCTAGCCAGTAAAACGGCTAGGGCACAGCTAAAGCCCGCCCCTCAGAGCCGGTGACGTCACCGAACACACCGCTGGGCGGAAGTTACTGCCCGGCAGTGTAATTATTAAAAACAAAAGAGCCCGTGCCCTGCGCGATCTAGCGCAGGGCACTGGAGCGCATCGGAGCATTAGATGCTCCGATGCTAGGCTCAGGGGGGCTGCCGGGGTGAAAATAAGGGTATGTCCGGGTTCAGCTCTGAACCCGGACAACCCCTTTAAATAAATTGCATAATCAGAAAATGACCTAATGTTTAAATCATGTTATGTTAAAATATTTTTTTGAATTTTTGTTAAATAAAAGAAAAATAAGGCAGTTTTCGCCCTGGCCACTAGGCCTCAAATGTATAAGACTTTCTTGTCTCTTGAGAGCAGCCTAATGGGCCATAGACACAGTGGACAGGAGTACAAATTGTCCTACAAAAAAAGAGACTTCATGTAGATAGGTCAACGAAAAAATAAAAAAGTTATGACTCTTTGAAGGCAGGGAAGAAAAAAATAATATAAAAATTTTGCTTCGTCTGGCTACTTTCACTCTCGCGTTTTGGGCGGATCCGTAATACAACCGCATGCATCTGTCATGAACGGATCAGTTTGTATTATCTGTAACATAGCCAAGACGGGTCCGTCATGAACTCTATTGAAAGTCAATGGGGGACGGGTCAGTTTGTGCCAGATTGTGTCAGAGAAAACGGATCCGTCCCCATTGACTTACATTGTGCCAGGACGGATCTGTTTGGCTCAGTTTTAGTCAAGCGGACACCAAAATGCTGCAGGCAGCATTATAGTGTCCGGCTCCAAAGCGGAATGGAGACTGAATTGATTCAAACTGATGCATTCTGAGCGGATCCTTTTCCATTCAGAATGCATTAGGGCAAAACTGATCCGTTTTGGACCGCTTGTGAGAGCCCTGAACGGATCTCAGAAGCGGAAAGCCAAAACACCAGTGTGAAAGTAGCCTAATATTTTGCTACAGACAGAATACAGGATTTATTTCATACACTGCGGTTGCAAGAAGAAATATGTTGGCAGGACTATCCAATCAGCTAAAGTAATGTTTTTCTAAAACGTGGTTTGTCACAGCACATTGTGGTGAATCATAGAGTGGGCTTATAAATGCTGATCCAAACCTAATCGATTTGAAGCTTTGAGGGGGGAAAAAAAGTAGCCTTCTGGATTTATAAACTTTAGTCCCAAATCGCTTGACAGAAATGACTGAGATTCTCCTGTAAACAGGAATAATTCAGTAATTTTTGAATATTTGTTGGCTTCCCTATAATCAAATGAAAGCAAATCCCCAAATGAAAGCAAAGTCCCAATAACAGTTAAAGGGGTTGTCTGGGTTCAGAGCTGAACCCGGACATACCCATATTTTCACCCAAGCAACCCCCCTGATATTGGCATCCGATGCGCTCCCTTGCCCTGCGCTGGATCGTGCAGGGCAAGGGCTCTTTTGTTTGCAATAACACACTGCCGGGCGGAAGCTTCCACCCGGCAGTGTGTTCGGTGACGTCACCAGCTCAGATGGGCGTGCTTTAGTGCTGCCCTAGACGTTTTACTAGCTAGGGCAGCGCTAAAGCCCACCCATCAGTGCTGGTGACGTCACCGGGCTTCCTGGCAGCCCCATGGAAAGCCCGGTTTGTCACATGAACTGCTCCGATGCCCAAGTTAGGGGGGCTGCCTGGGTGAAAATGGAGGTATGTCCAGGTTCAGCTCTGAACCCGGACAACCCCTTAAGCTCGTCCTCATTTCCGGATCAATTTCAAGTCTGTGAAAAAAGCGTCCTTGTTTCATCTGGGAAGATGTCTGTGAAGGATCCATCCATGTTTGGTTCATGTCCGTTTTAGTCTACAGTGAAAAATGGACACACCACGGATGCCATTCGTGTTATGGCCCGTGATTTTCACTGACCCATAGACTTCAATAGGTGTGTTTGGTTCACACCACGGTCAGTAAAAGAATACTGATGTGTTTACAGACACATTCAAATCAATGGGTACGTGCGCTCTCCGTGGAAAATGCGGACAGCACAGGTGGAAAATGGAAATGTGGACGAGCCCTAAGTCTGTATTCACATGACCATGTGTGGTCTATGAAATGCAGTCCATGAGATGGCCACATTTCTAGGACCGACCACATCTCATGTGAAATGAACTCGATGATGATTTGTGACGAATGACACTGAGTTCTAGCCCATCTGTGGGCCTACTGTCCTGTATGCACAGTTTTACTTCATGGGACAATAGACCTGATGCTGGACTGGAACACACAGTATCCTAGATTATTGTGATGCACTAAGGGGGGAATTATGAGGTGAAAATTTGAAGTCAGTTTTGCTTGAGTCTGTGTTGGAGTACTTTGTGCCACATTTATCAAATGTCACATGTTTGATAAATTTGGCCTGTCCTTAAACCTAACACTTTTGTCTGGAGAAGCTCCTCCACTTTTCCTACTCCACCCTCCTCCTGGAATCAGATTGCTACTTTTTTGTGACTTTTCCACCCATATTACAAAACTGGAGCGATTGGTGTAAAAATGCAAAAAGTTGCGAAATTTTGCGCAGGTGAGTGTAAAAAGTCGCAAAAGCCCTATTCCCATTTTTTGACACCAGATAAATCAGGGCCTAAGTTCGGCTCACGTGAGCAGCCGTTGGTCCCTTTAATGCGGCCATGTGAATGCCGTCTTATGTAGATACTTTGCTGTCATGTGGAAATAAATCCTTCAGTCCATTGCAAGGTGGACAGTTACCAGTTACATCAAAAATATTTTTGATGTAGTTTACTTTTAGGAAAGGACTAGTTCAGTCTTGAAGGCAGTCATAATACGTACACCCTACATTAAGTTATATCCACTTAGTGATGCAGGTGGAATTCCTCACAGCGGCGCCTCTTGAATCCTGTTTTTTAGTTTGCTATTTTTAAGAAGTTATCAGTTGACACCATGATTCATGTAAGGCTACTTTCACACTGGTGTTTTGACTTTCCGTTTGTGAGATCCGTTCAGGGGTCTCACAAGCGGTCCAAAACGGATCAGTTTTGCCCTAATGCATTCTAAATGGAAAAGGATCCGCTCAGAACGCATCAGTTTGCCTCCGATCAGTCTCCATTCCGCTTGCAGCGTTTTGGTGGCCGTCTGACGAAACTGAGCCAAACGGATCCGTCCTGACACACGATGTAAGTCAATGGGGACGGATTTCGGTGACACAATATGGCAAAATAGAAAACAGATCCGTCCTCCATTGACTTCCAGTGGTGTTCAAGACGGATCGGTCTTGGCTATGTTAAAGATAATACAAAGGGATCCGTTCTGAACGGATGCAGACGGTCGTATTATCTGAAGCATTTAAGGTATTTGTACGGTGTGTACGAGAGTAGCTAGAAATTCAGTATCTTTCCTAGTTTTCACTTAGACCTCTTGTCTGTGAAGAAATTGATTGGAGCCAGGCAGGGCTCAGGATTTCTCTTAAATGGATTGGTTTGTAGTGTCCATTGATTGGAGTGGATAGAAGTATAGACCTCATAGCTTGGAAGTCTAGCATAGAATACTACTGGCTTGTCCTGTGCCGCCCAGAAGATGCACAAGCGTGTCATTGTCACTTCACAGTAGATAGGTTTTTATACTTCACATCATACTTTGTGTTTAGAGGTGACACTGAAGCTCTTCACTTAGGCTTCGTTCACATCACCGTTCAGCAGGAGAACGGAAAGGACGGATTCAGTGCATAACTGAGCCGAACGGAGCCTAAGACCCCATAGACTATAATGGGGTCCGTTAGGTTTCCGCTTAGAAGATTAATTTGGAGCGGAGACAAAAGTAGTGCATGCAGGACTTTTGTTTTCTGCTTCAAAAATCTTTCTCTGAGCGCAAACCTAACGGACCCCATTATAGTCTATGGGCTCAGTTCGGCTCAGTTATGTGCCGAACCCGTCCTTTCTGTTCTCCTGCTCCTTAACTGAACAGAAGAACGGAGAGGCTGAACGGTGATGTGAACAAAGCCTTAACTCTTTCTGTGTTTTTGGCTGCAGTGAACGTACTACATAAAATTCTAGAAAATAGTCTGCAGCTGCCAAATAGGACATTAAATAAATAGGTGCGGCTTTTTTCCACAGTGCAGCCTGAACAATGCAGAAATGATTAATGATGTAAGTGGTTGTAATGTAGATACTGATGTCTGTGGAAATAAAATGAGAAAGGGATGATTCATGCAGTGCTAATAAATACGGGATGCCTGGAGGTTTCTTGTATATTCATTTCTACTTAATATTTGTTGTTATTCCACCACGATTCTGGACTATTATCTGCCGTAATACATGAGTAGTGCTGCAGATAAAGCCTGTTTCACATTTGCGGTAAACAGATCCGGTAGGCTGTTCTGGCCGGGAACAGCCTGTGGGATCCGTGATTATTGGGCGCTACTGTGTGCTGCCCATTCACTAAAATGTAGACCGGCGGAGGTTCGGCTGCTACCCGGCAAATATGACAAGAAGTTGCCGGACGATCCGTGAATATTGGGCGCTACTGTGTGCTGCCCATTCACTATAATGGAGACCGGCGGAGGTTTGGCTGCTACCCGGCAAATATGCCAAGAAGTGGCCGGACGATCCGTGAATATTGGGCGCTACTGTGTGCTGCCCATTCACTATAATGGAGACCGGCGGACATTCGGCTGCTACCCGGCAAATATGCCAAGAAGTGGCCGGACGATCCGTGAATATTGGGCGCTACTGTGTGCTGCCCACTCACTATAATTGAGACTGGCGGAGATTCAGCTGCTACCCGGAAAATATGCCAAGAAGCGGCCGGACTAAAACTGCTGCATGTAACAGTATTTGTCTGAGAGCTGTGTGTGCGTCTATGTGTATAATGTCATGGTCATGTAGAGTAAAGCAAATACCTAAAAAGTTAATAATGTAGTAGGTCAAGCATGACGGGACACTGCAGAGTAATAACTTTATCCAGCTCACCTTCCTGGTCAATGTATGCTCCCGACTCCTGAAACCTTAGGGGAGTGTCCCCATTGCAGTCAGCATAAAACTTGAGAAAAAGAAAGGTTTCGGATTCAGATGAAGATCCTCTTAAAACTTCTTCTTTATTAATAAATTCATTTACAGCAGACACAGCCACTTGGTACACAAGACAAGTTGATGCGTTTCGGGTACTTGACCCTTAGTCGTAACAACATTACATAGTGAAACACAGAAATTTAAATGTATTCTAAGCCCACCCCTCCAAACTCCAGGGGAGGAGAGCACATTCTTCATTGGTTGTTTCATTACGTTTCACACCCATCATCTAGACTGCTAATCACAGGGTAGATGTCTTTCACATTGTGCTGAAGCTCTTAATGCAATTAACCCCTAAAGGAGTTTTTTTCGGTGGTCACCCCCTCTTGTGGGGCGAACACCCCCTCTATTGCAAAAGCATTGAAGCTTTTCACTCTACGGGCATGCATTTGCACAAAATGTCTTGCTACATTGGAAATATTTAATGCGTTGGGATTACTAATATAGTTTAGATGCTCCAAGAGCCGATTCTTGAATTTCCGAATAGTACTCCCAATGTACATCAAGTCACATTCAGTGCAACGGATAATGTAAACCACTCCTGTAGTGTTACAATTAATGTAACTTTTGATTGGAAAGCTACAGGAGTGGTCCGAATTTTCAAAGGATACCAAGGGAGTCACATAGTTGCAAGTTTTACATGGATTGCCCCCGCACCTTGTGAACCCCTTGTAACTGAGCCGGTTTTGTTTTTTGTTAATACCTGGTCTATTGGAGGTGAATAGAGACGGAGACAGAGAGCAGGACAATGTAGCAGCCCTCCTAGGTACAATTCTACAACCGGATTTTAGTGCATTATATAGGATCTTGTCGTCATATAGAATAGGCAAGCAGAGTAATGACAAAAGATGCATGTACTTGGATATATTTAATAAGGTGACCACATGAGCCATTGCTGTTTGCTTCAGTGGTCAGCAGATGACACACCTTCTACGTGAGACCCCAAAGTTAGTGACCTGGACCCCTACACTTCATTAAACCAACAGGAAGGTTAATAATTTTTTCAAATTTTCTGTTGGCTAAACCTGGGGTGCGTCTTATAGTCTGAGAAATATGGTACTTGGAATGCATCGAGTTGTTGGCCGTTTTCTGTACTGGTTGTTTGATTTTCATGACCTGCTTTCTCTGGCGTTCCTGCTTGTGGAGCTGTAAGTTCTAAACTATATTCTCTGTATTAAAATCTATGGAAATCATGTTAAGAGCTGAGTGTTTCCCCTGGGAACATACCATAAATTCCTAAGATGGAAATAGCAGCAATAAGGGGGACAATCATTTGTTACATTAGTGTAAATTTCATTAGCTGTCCTAAAGAGTCCAGAAATCCTTGCAAATCTGTTTAAGGCCTCATGCACACGACCGTTTTTTTTTTTTGCGGTCCGCAAAAACGGGTTCTGTAGTTCCGTGATCCGTGTCCGTTTTTCCTTCCGTGGGTCTTCCTTGATTTTTGGAGGATCCACGGACATGAAGGAAAAAGTCGTTTTGGTGTCCGCCTGGCTGTGCGGAGCCAAACGGATCTGTCCAGACTTACAATGCAAGTCAATGGGGACGGATCCGTTTGACGTTGACACAATATGGTGCAATTGCAAACGGATCCGCCCCCCCATTGACTTTCAATGTAAAGTCAGGAGTCATCGGATCAGAGTTTTCTCAAATCCAATGGTATATTTTAACTTGAAGCGTCCCCATCACCATGGGAACGCCTCTATGTTAGAATATACCATCGGATTTGAGTTACATTGTTAAAACTCATATCCGACAGTATATTCTAACAGAGGCGTTCCCATGGTGATGGGGACGCTTCAAGTTAGAATATACTACTAAATGTGTACATGACTGCCCCCTGCTGCCTGGCAGCACCCGATCTCTTACAGGGGGCTGTGATCCGCACAATTAACCCCTCAATTAACCCCTCATTGGTGGCAGCGGAGAGTTCTGATCGGAGTCCCAGTTTAATCGCTGGGACTCAGATCGGTAACCATGGCAACCAGGACGCTACTGCAGTCCTGGTTGCCATGATTACTTAGCAATATTGGAAGCATCATACTTACCTGCTGCGCTGTCTGTGACCGTCCGGGAGCTCCTCCTACTGGTAAGTGACAGGTCTGTGCGGCGCATTAGGAGGAGCTCCTGGCCGGTCACAGTCAGCGCAGCATGGCAACCAGGACTGCAGTAGCGTCCTGGTTGCCATGGTTACCGATCGGAGCCCCAGCGATTAAACTGGGACTCCGATCGGAACTCTCCGCTGCCACCAATGATCGGGGGGAAGAGGGGAGGCCGCACACTGTGCCACCAATGATAATACAATAGAGGGAGGGGGGCTGGGGGGGGCGCACACTGCCACCAATGATAATACAATAGAGGGAGGGAGGGGGGGCGCACACTGCCACCAATGATAATACAATAGAGGGAGGGAGGGGGACTGCACACTGTGCCACCAATGACAATACAATAGAGGGAGGGGGGGCCGCACACTGGCCACCAATGATAATATGATAATACAATAGAGGGAGGGGGGGCGCACACTGCCACCATTGATAATACAATAGAGGGAGGAGGGGTCGGGGGGGGCGCACACTGCCACCAATGATAATACAATAGAGGAGGGGGGGGGCGCACACTGCCACCAATGATAATACAATAGAGGGAGGGAGGGGGGGCCGGGGGGGGGGTGCACACTGCCACCAATGATAATACAATAGAGGGAGGGGGCCGCACACTGGCCACCAATGATAATACAATAGAGGGAGGGAGGGGGGGACGGGGCGGCCGCACTGGCCACCAATGATATTAATACAATAGAGGGTGGGGGGGCGGGAGGGGGGGGGGGGGTTGCACTGGCCAACAATGAAATGAAAACTGGGGAGGGAGGGGGGTCTGCCCCCTGCTGCCTGGCAGCCCCTGATCTCTTACAGGGGGCTATGATACGCACAATTAACCCCTCAGGTGCGGCAGAGGGGTTAATTGTGCTGATCACGGCCCCCTGTAAGAGATCGGGTGCTGCCAGGCAGCAGGGGGCAGTCATGTACACAGTTCGTAGTATATTCTAACTTGAAGCGTCCCCATCACTATGGGAACGCCTCTGTGTTAGAATATACTGTCGGATCTGAGTGTTTACGAAGTGAAAACTCAGCTCTGAAAAAGCTTTTATACAGACGGCTCTTCTGATCTGTCTGTATGAAAGTAACCTACGGATCATGGACACGGATGCCAATCTTGTGTGCATCCGTGTTTTTTCATGGACCCATTGACTTGAATGGGTCCGTGAACCGTTGTCTGTCAAAAAAATAGGACAGGTCATATTTTTTTGACTGACAGGATACACGGATCACGGCGGCGGATGACAAACGGTGCATTTACCAAGTTTTCAACGGACCCATTGAAAGTCAATGGGTCCGCAGAAAATCACGGAAAACGGAACAACGGCCACGGGTGCACACAACAGTATTTTTTCACGGTCCGCAAAACAGGGTTCCGTTGTTCTGTGATCTGTGTCCGTTTTTTCTTCCGTGCGTCTTCCTTGATTTTTGGAGGATCACCAGACCAGAAAAGTGAAAAAAAATATATATAAGTCAAGTTTGCCTTGAAAATTTATAGGAAAAAAACGGACACGGATCACGGACGTGGATGACAATCTTGTGTGTCTCTGTGTTTTTTCACGGACCCATTGACTTGAATGGGTCCGCGAACCGTTGTCAGTCAAAAAAATAGGACAGTATTTTTTTGACGGACAGGAAACACAGATCACGGACGCGGATGACAAACGGTGCATTTTCTGAGTTTTCAACGGACCCATTGAAAGTCAATGGGTCCGCAGAAAATCACGGAAAACGGAACAACGGACACGGATGCACACAACGGTCGTGTGCATGAGGCCTTAGGATGTGAAATTCCTCAGTATTCCACAACAGATCCAGCGTCAAACTCCTATTGTTAGTTGGTTGTAAAGTATTAGCTGTTGTAAAAGATCCTGAATCTTACATTTCCAGCTATTTATGGCAACATATACAATTTCATATAATCAGTTTGGCTTTGGCTATTAATAGTGGGTCCTGAAGCAAAATCCATGAGGGGAATGAGGGGTTCACATTAGAACTGCTTGTATTGTCAACCTAAATTGACTATTCATTCAAAAATGCATTCCTTGTTTTTTATTTTATATCTTACGTATATTAGTAACTGATCACCAGTATTCTACTGGCGAAATAGCGGCAGGACGGATCCGACAGGGTGAACAGCCTGTCGGATCCGTCCTGCCGCTAGTGTGAAAGTACCCTAACTTTTATTACTTTTTTTTCTGGGGGGGGGGGGGGGGGGGATATTGGAAAAAACAGCAATAATGCCACTGAGATTATAGTTTGACGGTGTTCATTTTTCTTCATAAATAACATGATGACATGATATTCTTTTTGATCCCAAACATATATATATATATATATATATATATATATATATATATATATATATTTTTTTTTTTTTGTTTTACTACTTTTGCACAATAAAACCCTTAAAAAAGAAAGAAAATATTTTTCCATTGCCACATCCCAAGAGCCAAAACTTTTTTTATTTTTTGTTCTACGGAGCTGTGTAAGGGCTTGATTTTAGCATGGCTGCTTGTTGTTTTTATTGGCGTGCATAACAATTTTTTGTCTCATTTTTTATTACATTTTGTGGTGGAAGATATGCAAAAAAAAACCAAAAAAAAACTGCAATTCTGGCTTTGTTTTCTCTCTCTCTCTCTTTTTTTTTTTTTTCATCACGCATGATAAATTACAGCTGGGTCATGTGGGATACCAAATAGGTGGAGGGGATTTTATTTTTTGCAATTTTTTCCATTCAAATGCACGTTTTAATGGAAAAAGTATTTGTATTTTAACTTGGAATTGTATTTTGTTTATTTTAACCACTTGTTAATCCCACAAGGAGATGTTGATAGGTGATCCTTTGCTTCTGTAATGCACTGTACTACTTACGCAGTACAGTGTATTATACTGTCAGTACTATACTAACTGGTATTATTAGGTTGTGCTAGAAAGGCGCGGCCTTGGGGCCTTCATTAGCCCCCTCTTTCTAAACCACTTAGATGCCATAGTTGATATTGTCTGCAACAACAAAGATATTAAATGGACCAGATCTGCATTTCTGCCCACCTGGGCTGGTAGAGCAGGAGCCTGGCTCTCACTAGGAGTAGGACACTTTAAAAAGGTGGCAGCCTAGCCTAGGGCCCATTAGTGACAGCTGTAAAAAGGCATATTGGGGGTCACTTCCAGGTTAATGATCTTCTATAGTGCTAGTTGCAATACTGTACATTAGGCCTGCACGATATATCACCAAAGTAATTGAATCGCGATGATTGCGATATGGCGATTTGGCCAACCCAAAAATGCTGCGATTACTGTGATACAATGATACACCCGCCGCACAGCGTGGTCGGTGGGTGTATCAAGAGAGGGAGGAGGGGCTGGGGGCCGTCATCTGGATTAGGAATGAGAGCAGGGGAGCGGGGCAGTCCCTGTATTCTAATGCACCGGCCCCGCTCACTCTTGTATAATCTTATCTAACCTGTAGGCATTGTTAATCCGGCTGTATTACTTACAACAAGTTCCGTAGCAGGGGAAGGAGGAGGCAGTCTGGGAGGGCGGGCGGGTGGTTCGTCAGTCACTACGTCACGCGCCCGCGCCGCCTGCTCCATTAATAAAGTGGGCGGCGCAGGCGCATGACTTAGTGAGTGACGCGCTGCCCGCCTGCCCTCCCAGCCTGCCTCCTTCCTCCTCTGCTACGGAACTTGTTGTAAGTAATACAGCTGGATTACACATGATTATTATAACAATGCCTACAGGTTAGATAAAATTATACAGCAGTGAGCGGGGCTGGTGCATTAGAATACAGGGACTGCACCACTCCCCTGCTCTCATTCCTAATCCAGATGACGGCCCCCAGCCCCTGTATCGGGGATCATTCACACTACAGGGACACTGTTATGGGGGGGGAGGGATCGGTGGATGTCACATAGCATAAGATGCTATATATGTGTCATCCACAGATCCCCACCATAGCAGTGTCATCCAGAGATGCCCCCATCACAGTGCCATCCACAGATCCCCCGTAACAGTGCCATCCACAGATCCCCCGTAACAGTGCCATCCACAGATCCCCCGTAACAGTGCCATCCACAGATCCCCCGTAACAGTGCCATCCACAGATCCCCCGTAACAGTGCCATCCACAGATCCCCCCCCCGTAACGGCGCCATCCACAGATCGCCCCCCGTAACGGCGCCATCCACAGATGCCCCCCCGTAACGGCGCCATCCACAGATGCCCCCCCCCCGTAACGGCGCCATCCACAGATGCCCCCCCCCGTAACGGCGCCATCCACAGATGCCCCCCCCCGTAACGGCGCCATCCACAGATGCCCCCCCCCGTAACGGCGCCATCCACAGATGCCCCCCCCCCGTAACAGCGCCATCCACAGATGCCCCCCCCCCGTAACAGCGCCATCCACAGATGCCCCCCCCCGTAACAGCGCCATCCACAGATGCCCCCCCCGTAACAGCGCCATCCACAGATGCCCCCCCGTAACAGCGCCATCCACAGATGCCCCCCCGTAACAGCGCCATCCACAGATGCCACCCCCGTAACAGCGCCATCCACAGATGCCACCCCCGTAACAGCGCCATCCACAGATCCCCCCCCGTAACAGCGCCATCCACAGATCCCCCCCCCCATAACAGTGCCACCCACAGATGCCCCCCCCCGTAACAGCGCCATCCACAGATGCCCCCCCGTAACAGCGTCATCCACAGATGCCACCCCCGTAACAGCGCCATCCACAGATGCCACCCCCGTAACAGCGCCATCCACAGATCCCCCCCCCGTAACAGCGCCATCCACAGATCCCCCCCCCCCATAACAGTGCCACCCACAGCAAATAGACCTCTAGCACAATTCTCTTTAAAATATTGCATCGCATATCGTTATCGCAATGTTTAGGGCCCTAATCGCAATCGCACTAAATTCCCATATCGTGCAGACTTACTGTACATATAGATAAGGCTTTGTGCACACCTCGTCCTGTCACTGCGTGCTCTCTTCCTGCAGGCTGTATGGTTAGTATTTTGCGTCAGTATTTTTAACCCAAAACCAGAGCTGGATACAAAACATTAAGGAGGTGAAATCTTTCTATAACATCATAGAATTCCCTTTTATGTGTGTGGGTTCCACTTTTGATTTGAAATGCTAATGCACAATACAGACCAAAACCTGCTTTTGTGAACGTGACCTAAGGTTGCCATCACATGTAGTGCCCGTCAAGCAGCGACCGTGTTGCAGCCCAAAGCAGCAGTGGGGCACAAATTACTAATGATGGAAATGCTAACTTGTTGTAGTCTGTTAATGGCTGCCCAACTGCAAGGAGTTAGTAATCTGCGCAGCATCATTGCTTTGGGTCGCTGCGCAGTTATACAGTGGCCGCTATGTTCATATACTTTGCAGCTGCCATAAAGCACACGCATCTTACTGCATAGTCTATATAGACGTGAAGGAAGTGTGTGCCACCAATGTGTTCGCCCCTAGCATGATGACTTCCAGGTATATAGTAATCACTGTAGTAGTACAGAAAATACAGTAGCTGCTTTTATTTAATAAGAATTAATAAATTGCTGGTACCATAAGCTGGAAGATTATTTTAGACTTTTAAGCAAAAGTGCTCATGGCTTTGTCGTAATCAGCTCTTTGCAAAACATTAATTATACAGTAAAGCTGCCGAGTCATCACTTTGACAGTATGCCCCCTTTATTTTAAATGCTCATGGGATTCCTGGCTTGGAAAGTGGCAGGGATTTCTAAAAACTGCAGTGTATATATTTCTGTGATTCATTCCCAGACAATATCTTCTCCGGGGCATAGAGAACAGATGCAAATATTGAAATTACAACTACCTACAACTACAAAGCTTTAGATGTAATTAGCATCATAGAAAGGTTGAAAACGCTGAAAATTGGTTAAATCATCGTTTGTTTAAAGATACTCTGTGTCATTTGTTAGCTTGAAGCTGAGGGCATTTGGCAATTTACATCATTTACTACAGGAAAGATTCCTGCTTTGTGGTAGTTACACTGGGGTGTAGTTCTGTGCTCTGGTTCATCGTTGTTTGGGTCCACATTCGGATGCGGACCCATTCACTTCAACAGGGCCGCAAAAGATGCAGACAGCACTCTGTGTGTTCTCCGGCCTCTGTTCCGTGGCCCCACAAAAAAATATGACATGTCTTATTCTTGTCTGTATCATGGACAAGGACAAGACTGGTCTATTGAGGGCCAGACCTTGCGCTCTGCAAAATGCGGAACGCACACGGACGGTGTTTTGCGGACCGCAAAACACAGTACGGCCAACTCAGTATTATTAGTTAATAAAAGAAAATCTAGTAATTGAAAAGAAAATATAGTTTATGATTAACATATTAAAACTAAAATTGTGGGAATTTATCAAAGTTTTTGATGTCCCCCTGCGCCGCCTTAGGAAGCGCCTACAGGGGTTTGGTGGGATTTTACTACTGATGACCTTTGCTCAGGATAGGTCATCAGTATCTGATTGGTGGGGTCCAACACCTGGGGCCCCTGGCGATCAGCTGTCTGAGAAGGCAACGGTGTTCCTGTGAGCGCTGCTACCTTCTCGCAGCTTGCCAAGCACAGCACCGTACATTGTAAAGCGGCTGTGCTTGGTATCGTACTCTACCCCATAGAAGTGAATGGATAGGTTATGAATATCAGATCGTGGGCCGCTGACTCCCGGCACCCTCGCTGATCAGCTGTATGAAGAGACTGCAGTGCTCATACGAGCTGTGTTCTACTACAGAAGTGAGCAGTGTAATCACTTCAATGGTTTTCATTGCAGGTGCCGTAGCATTGAAGAATCTGGAAATAAAAGAAAATGCACTGGTAAGAAATAATTCTGTGGACTTCATACTTAATTCGGACTGTTTATACAGGGTAAAGGCCGCACCTCAACATAACCTTGGCGCATCCACCACCAGTGCACAGGGATTAAGACCGGTATATGAATCACTAGTCTTAATAAATGCCCTCCTTATAGTTTAAATCCAATTTTCTAAGGTTAAGTATATTTTTAAATAATTTTTGTGGTGTTATTTTTAATTTTCCATGTCACTTTCTGTATTTGCAAAAATGCTAAAAGCCTACAGTTTGTGCACTGGCCACTAAACCTAATAATAGATGCCACATCTTAGTTCAGATCAGATCATTTTTCAGAGACTGATATCACCTATACATAGATACACAGGATCTCCCATTCGCAACAGATGATGCCCCCCTGACCTCTGCACGGGTACCAGAGCGTGCCTAGAAAACTCTCCCATAGATGTCAGTGAGGTCCACGCCTGACCATTGTGTGCATGGTCCATGTGGACTGCTTTAAACTGTATGTCTAAATGTTGTTAACAACAGCTAAGACGAGATGGCCGCCCCCATAATCATGTTCAGCCAACAAAAAAATCTACATACAGAAACTAAAACAGATTAGAAAAAATGATATGTGCTGCTATCTGGTTTTAACTGTTAAAAACATTGTAGGTGACAAAAAATTTTATCAGATGAAAATGCCCTAAACCAAGAGTATTGTATTAATTTCTACAATTTATTCTTGTGTTACGTTTTCTTGTCATCTTAAATGATAGTACCAAACATTTTTTATTTTTTATTTTTTAATAGAGTCAACTGGATGTGCCTTTTAAAGTGAAAGCAGGTCACATTGGTGAGTTATTCAGAGTTCTGTCTACATGCAGCCCTAAAAGAGGTTGTTTCCAGGTGGGTAAAGTATGTTACATCTGGTAATCGGGAAGCCTCGCAAATCTAGTATTAGCATTTACAATCCAAAGAATTTCTTTTTAAAAAGGAAAGTAAAAAAATTACTTGGTGCATTTTATATTTTCCATTAAAGGGCCAGTATTTTTGATGGTAAGAATAGCCACATTTGCTTGAAAAACTTCATATACTCTATTATGTGTTTATATAGGCAAGCTTGATCTTAAGATTCCTTGGAAAAATCTATATACCCAACCAGTGGAGGCCGTTTTGGATGGAGTATACTTACTTATTGTGCCTATTGCTAGTAAGTTCTTGTTTCTTTCTCTATTGTACGGTTTTTATTAAACATCTACAATTCCAGAAGTAGAAATCCCTAGGTGCTTTTTGTTAAAGGGATTGTCCCTTGAAAAATATTCTATAGTTTTCAAACCAGCACCTGGATCTAAATACTTTTGTAATTGCATATAATTAAAAATGTAGCATAACTGCTGAGTTATTCAATAAAATGTATCAGTATGGCGCCACTTGCTGTTTGCTTTGTTCTCATTTCTTTGACCTGCTCACTGAGAAGGTCGCACATGCTCAGTTTCATCCTTCAACTGCCCCCTGAGCTGTGATAGGCAGAGCATGGACACGCCCTCTTAGCTGCAGCAGAAAAGACACTCCCCTTGAGCTGTCAGCTTAATATAAACCTAGCAGAGCAATGAATGTGGAGATCTCTGAATCCATGTAAGGTACAGGGCTGGTTCTGGCTTTGTTAGTCGTGTACTATATGATATCTGATTTTCATGGTTTACATTATTCATAGGATAACCCCTTTAAGTGTAAGCGTAGAATATATTAATCATAATATCCATTACTCCTTTCTGCTTATCAGACCCTCTATTCCAATGGATTCAATTTTTTAGCAATTTTAAAGGCAACCTGCCATGGTAATAATACCACATTTTAAGGGTGCTGTTCAGGAAAAACATTTTAAAATGTGTCAGAGCAGAACCAAAAAAACTAAAGAAGTGATACTCACCTACTGATTCTGGTCTGACACTTTTTTTAAAGGGAACCTGTCACTGGTATTTTGTGTAGAGAGCTGAGGACATGGGTTGCTAGATCACCGCTAGCACATCCGCAATACCCAGTCCCCATAGCTCTGTGTGCTTTTATTGTCTAAAATAAACGATTTGATACATATGCAAATTAACCTGAGATAAGTCCTGTCCCTGACTCCTCTCACGTACAGGACTTATCTCAGGTTAATTTGCATATGTATCAAATTGTTTTTTTACACAATAAAAGCACACAGAGCTATGGGGACTGGATATTGCGGATGTGCTAGCGGCCATCTAGCAACCCATGTTCTCAGCTCTATACACAAAATGCCGGTGACAGGTTCCCTTTAAGTTCCCTCTGGTCTTTAGTTTTCAATGGTCCCTGCAGACGCACTGTAATTGACCAATCAGCCAGTGATTGGCTAAGCAGTCATTTCCTGTGTCTTAAGAAGGGCCAGAAGTAGAGATCTGCCAGGAAATCTTCACAATGGCAGCGGAGGCAAATCGGTGAGATGAGTATAACTTGCTTTGCTTTTTTTTACCTGATTCTGACAATTTTTTTCTTGTGGTCATACAACACCTTTAGGTTAGAGCATGTGCAGATTCTTTAAAGGGATTCTGTCACCTTGTTTTACCCTATAGAGCTGCGGACATGCATGGCTAGATCGCCGCTAGCATGTCCGCAATATATCTGTCCTATAGCGCTGTGTGCTTTTATTGTGTTAAAAAAATTATTGTATAGATATGTAAATGAGCCTGGGAAGGAGCCCAAGGGGCTGTACTAACCTTCTTGGAGCCCAGCCACGCCCCCTGTGAAGGAGCCCAGCACCGCCTGCGTCCTCCGAATATCCTCCTTGCTCACAGTTAGATCGCCGTAATCTCACTATGCGCGAGCTCGCGCATGCGCTGTGCCGGCATAGTGTTCCTTTGCTGTGCTGGCATCAGCCTCAGGGAAGGAACTGTGCATGTGTGAGATTGCGCATTGCGAGATTACGGCGATGTAACTTTGTTAGCAAGGAGGAGATATAGGACAGGTATATTACGGACATGCTGGCAGTGAACCAGCCGTGCATGTCCGCAGCTCTATAGGCTAAAACGAGGTGACAGAATCCCTTTAAGTAAACAGGCCAGCTAGTACTACTGCACCATATTACCTTGTGCTGTAAATGCTTTGCTTCTGATCCAGTCAGGCAGAGATACACATAGTTAACATGCAAACTACCAACATCTCTTTACAATGATGCTGTGGCGGATGTGGTCCCATAGCGAGCAGAGAGAGACATAATTAAAATACATAGAGCAGACACCTCTTTAAAATGAAGGTTGTGTTGCGTGGATGCCGCATTGTGGCGTTAATTGCAGCCTAAATGGACTGTAATTAACATGCAGCATGTGCCTGTAGTGCTACAGCTATCGGGGCATGCTGGGAGTTATAGTTTTGCAACAGCTGGAGGGCCACCAGTTTGACATCCCTGACTTAGAGCATATTGCAGAACTGGGATCCGTAATCATGGCTGCTTTCCTATGAAACCCTAGTGACGCAAAATTTTGTGTGTATATCTATAGTCTAGTTTCCACTTTTTGGCATCTTGATAGGCAGGCATGAATTGTTCCACCCTCTGTTTCCTTTACATTTTGCAACCATGTTTCTTCTTTGATTTCTATTTTTTAAAGCTGTAAATGTCTGCTGAAAAAGTTTTTTTTTTATTTTTATTTCTTACACTTGGTGGTTGTGGTGATGGGTCAATATATCTATGTTTAATGTGAGACAAATAGATTTGACAAATACGTTTCATTTTTGACCTTGCATAACATTTATTTTTTGTTATCTTTTAAAATATTACGTGCTTTTCAGGTATAAAATATGATGCAGAGAAAGAAGAAAAACAGTTTTTGGAAGCCAGACAGCGGGAACTACTGCGGATTGAAGAGGCTAAACAGAAAGTGGCTGATCAGGGTAAGTCTGGTTTAGTAGACTTCTGATAAAAAGAAACTGAAATCTGATATAATGTTCTCGTCCCTTTAGACCAAATCTTTAGCTGCAGATAAAAAGCACTTACTGAGGTTGTTCACTTTGGACAACTACTTTACTTATGGTGATTTTTTTTCTACTTATGAATACTATTATTTTATTTGAATTGTTTTAGAAAGGCCAAAAGAAGAAAAGCAGGATACCTTTGTGGAGAAGTTAGTAACTCAGGTTATTAAAAATCTTCAAGTGAAGATCTCCAACATTCATATCCGATATGAAGATGATGTGAGTAAAAACATTTTGGGGCAAATTTGGTATGCAAAGTAAATCTTAAAGAGGACCTGTCACCACTCCTGACATGCCTTTTAATAGTTTTGTGCATTCCCTACGTACTAACAATTCTGGAGCATCTATTCCTATGGCTCCATGTTGTACCATTCCTTTATTATTTCTACTAGAAGTTATGTATGAAATGCTAGCAGTCTGCAGTAAGGGTACAGAGGAGTTGTAACCAGTTGGGGGTGTACCTGCACAGACTCACTCTATCCAATCAGTGCTGCCATTTTCAGACTGTGCAGGTACAGCCCCCCAACTGGTTACCTCCCTCTGTACCCTTACTGCAGACTGCTAGCAATTCATACATAACTTCTAGAAGGAATAATAAAGGAACAGCACAACATAGAGCCATAAGAATAAATGCTTCAGAATTGTTATTAAATGGGGAATGCGTGTAGTTACTAAAACGGGCATGTCAGGAGTGGTGACAGGTCCTCTTTAAGCGGTATAAAACAGGTGGAATACATGTTGTGCTCCAAATTTGTGTATGTCTTGTGGACATTTCTTATGCCTCCTTCAACAGTTTTAAAAAGCATATACAAAGGAGATTTGGCAAAAAAACTATGGTGCAAAGAATGGCACATATGTTGATGCAAAATATGCCAGTCTGAAGGAAGAAAAGGGTATGTCAATATCTAGAAAATTCTGCTGAATTAGTGATGCTGTGTGCACCATATGGATACGTTTGGTAAAATCATTTTTGCTATCCTCATTTATGCCATTTGTGAGAACATTGATAAAACTTCCTTATTATGCATTTCATTTATAGTGCAATTGTGTGCAAGGGTACGGCCATGTGCAGCAGAATGTTACATGTGGCTTTGCAACTGAATTCCCCTTCTGCATTGCATTGGGTGTAATCTGTAAAACGACATGCTGCAGATTTAAAATCCTCACTACAGGTCAATTTACCCTGTAATTTTTGTATGGTACAGTATGCTTGCATCACAAGTATTGTGGCGAGTTTTCTTCATGGGGTCTGCTCACAATCCAACTTCTAATGGTTCAATGGGAAATCTGTGACCGTTTTGTTTTTGGCGCTGTTTCCACATGTACATTAGTCCCATTGAATCGGACAAATCCCCGGTCAGATATAATGGCATTTCAGGAATCTAAAGGACAGTGTTTTCTGTCATGGAGTTCATAAGAAGTACACTTCAGATTTATCTGCCAGGTGAACATACCCTAATGCAGTGAGTGAATGAAATTTGTTTAAAGAGTAAGTGCACTTTACATCAACTTTTGACTTGTCCGAGTGACATATCAAAGGTTTTGATCGATAGGGATCTGAGCGCTGAGACCTCCACTGTTTTCTAAAACCAAGAGTTAGAAGCACTCCTTGAGAGTTGTCTTTCCTCGCTACTGAAGAAGACAGAAATGGAGACGACCTCAATAGAAAGTGAGCCCATCAGCAGCAGCATGGAGAGACGGGCCTCAAATCCTCACAGAACCAAACCTTAGATATGTAACTCTGACATAGCAAAAGTTAAGTAAAGCGCAGTTTCTCTTTAAATCTCACCCAGTTTGCTGCTACATGGTGGATTTGTAACATGCAAATACTGTCGCAGATCTGCAGTGCATCCATTTAGTGTGGATGTACCATGATAATATTCTTGATGCAAGCTCTAAAGGGGAACCTGTCATTTACAGTTTTTGCAATTAAACTGACACCATGATGCTATTTTTTTTTTATATTATAATAATTGTTATAATTATTAATAAAAAATATAATTAAAAGGGTTGTACCACAGAAAATATTCTAAATTTTTTAAACCAGCACCTGGATTGGAATACATTGCTAATTGAATGTAATTTAAAATTTAGTACAGCCACTGACTTATTCAATAAAATGTATCTTTATAGCGCCACCTGCTGTTTGTTCTTTTTCTTATTTCTCCATCCACCTCACTGAGATAGTTGCACATGCTCAGTCTACATCTTTAACTGCCACCAAACTAGAGTTGCACTGGGTATCGAAATATCGATACCTAATCAATACTTTTGTACCGTTATCAATTCGATGCCGGGATTTGCCTTTTACCGATAGCGCAGTAGGCGCAGCCTAGTATCACAGAACATGGAGCGCGCTGCTCAGTGCGCTCCATGTTCCCTCAGCAGCACAGGGGAGAAGGAAGCAGGGACTGTGGCCACTGTGCCACCAATGATAATTAACCTTTAATACAGATACAGGAGGCGGGTGACGGCTGCAGAAACATATAGCCGGCACCTGGCCTCTATGACAGGCAGCCCCTTGCAGTTAACCCCTCGCAGTTAATTATCATTGGTGGCGCAGTGCACCCCCCCCCCAGTATTAAAATCATTGGTGGTGCAGTGCGCCACAGGGCAGTAGGGAGTGTGAAGTCCTATTCAGCCTAATAGAGCTCTATTAGGGTGAATAGGACAAGGAATGAAAAGATCCCAGATTCTAGCCCCTAAGGGGGGAAATAGTTATTAAATAAAAAGTTAAAAAAAAGTTAAATAAAAAAACACCAAAATATTAAATATAAATCACCCCCTTTACCAATTTTACATATAAAATATATAAACTATAAATAAATAAACATATTACACATCGCCACGTCTGAAAAGTCCAAATTATTAAAATATTTTTTTTTTTTATTCTTTTGCGGTGAATGCCGTAACAGAAAAAAAAAATTTAACTGGGCAATTCGCTATTTACTTTTTTTTGTCACCTTGTCCCCCCAATAAATAGGATAGGTCTGTTCGATTATGGGCCGGACGTTCCATAAAATGCAAAATGCACGCAACTTTTTTTTGGTGTTTTTTATTTTTTTCACGTGGTATCAAGTATCGCAATACTTTTTTATAGTATCGAAATCGAATCAAAATTTTGGTATCGTGACAACCCTACTCCAAACATATCTTCTGCTAGAAACTGTGACAGTTACAGGGAAAGAGCTACAGCAGAAATGATATGCCCCTGAGCAAGGTCATGCCCCCTGAGTCGCACCAGTGAGGACACCCCCCCCTGAGCTGCCAGCCTGAAATAAATCTAGCAGAACAATTGAAGCAATGGATGAGGAGATTTCTGCTTCCATGGGAGGTACAGGGCTGGTTCTTGCTTCTTTAGAAACACATAGTCATGTACTATATGATGTCTGATTTTTATTTTTTACATCAGTCATGGCATAACCCCCTCAATTAGTGTTAATAACATTCTAAACATGCCGCTGTTTAAATAATCAGTTTTACTGAGAGGGAGGAATAGAAGTGGTATAACAACATAGACTATTTGTAAATCCCTTACCATCTGTATAGAGGTCACAGGGTCCTACTCCGCCTTGATTGACCTCACCCTGGGCTTCTGAAGCCAGATCTAGCTCTGCCAAACGGGACATCAAGCTAGGCAGAATGGATGTGCTGAGAGCCAGGACAACGCTATTCTTCACCTCTTCAGCTCCGCCCACATGACTCTTTATATTCTTCTTAAAGAAACAGACAATTTACTAGAAAGTGTTTCAGCATCATGGCGTCGCTTTAATCAACTAAACTCTAGTTCCAGGTTCCTCTAGCAATCAATCAGGCAGTTAATTTAGTTGGAACGCACTCAATATTTCTTCAGGTTCGCTCATACCATGTCTATTTTAATGCTGGCCCAGATAAACAGCATGCTAGCAAGTTAACCCAAGCAGCTGCTTCATCATTCATAGTAAAGTATACACAAATCTCGGGGAGCAGAGAACTACTGTATTCTATAATAAACCAGGTGACTTAAAAAATTTTTTTTTTTTTTTTTTTTTTTTTTTTTTAAATGAGATCAAAGTTTTCCAATAACGGAGCCCCTAAAAGCAGTATGAACATACTGTTACCTAAAGGAAGTAGCAGATGTCTTTAAAGCAGCAGTGTGATGTTTGCTTGCATAGAATGCACAAATATGTACTATAAATGTATTACTTATTGTTGTTAATTATGCAATCTATTAAGCAATTCTATTTTTTTTTAAGGTCACTAATTCTGAGTGTCCACTTTCCTTTGGAGTCTCCCTTCAGAACCTCAGTTTACAGGTATTTCTTAGAAACTGTGAAAAAATAAGTAGTAATAAAGACTTAGAGTTGGCTTTCTGTCATGCATTTGGCTCAATAGATATGTTACTATTTACGTATGTGTTCAGATAAGAAATTTCTGTCCTATTACTCCATCAATTCACTGCACATGAACTTTTGTTCTAGAGACTGCATCTGTCAGTAAGGCTTAATCAGGGTTTGTTGGACCTTAAAAAACATACTTCGTCTCAACTATTATCATTTTTGATAATGTATTTTTACAAAAACAGTCCAAAGTACAGTACAGTGTAGCACAATACAGGATAAGGATCGGATCAGAGTTACTAATTAATATTCTAGCATATATAAAGAAGAATTCTGCAGGACTAATGAATGTTAGCAATGAGATGGTAGACCAACAAAATCACAAGCAATGTGTTATGGTAGTGGTCCATGGCCAACATGCTCTACTTCTCCCACAGGGCCTGGCTGCTGTATTGCTCACCCATTCTCACTGACTACTTCCCTGGTGGGCTGTCCCCGCTGGTGTCTTTTTCCCAGCCCTCCAGTGCAGCACCTCTCACTCTTTTCAGGCAGAGGCCTGCTGCTTGCCTGCTTTGCCGCTCTTAGGGCATATATGCACACTCTCACTGGGTCCTAACAAGCTAACATGCACCTTAGTCTTCCCCAGCCAATGGCTGGCCATCCTGGGGTATTTAAGGCAAGCACCTTCCCCTACCAGAGGTTGGGGAAGGTACAGAGACCAATCTCCATACAGCATTCAAACAACGTTTTGAGAAAATCAACTTCAGATCTTGGATCCGAAGCTCGATTCGCTCAACACTAACTGCCAGGATAATGCCCTTAGGGGTAAATCTGTTTTGTAGACACAGCAGATTCATATACGCTTTGTAATGTATTAAGTGATTACTACACATTAAGAGAAGGTGTATGACAATACATACTTTAGTGGCATACAGAGATATAGCACCCCCCCCCCAGTTAAATTCCTGATGAACTTAACAATTTTAGCAAACAAAATAATAATTTCCTCCTCTTATATTTAGGAAAAACAATTGCTTCACAAATATGGTGCTCATTTTGAACACCATATTTCTTAATATATTTACACCAGACAGCTCTCATAAATGTATTAATGAATCTCCACCTTACAGCTCTATGTCATCTTCTTCCCTCCAAATAGTATATGATAAAACTGGCTGCTTGGACAACCACTAGGGGAGCTGTATGCATAGGAATTTATACAGTTACCATTGAACTCAGCGAAAGCTGTAAAATATCTTTGCACTGAGCTCCCCCTAGTGGTGGCTGCAGAAATATCTCATGGATTTGTGTCTGGAAGCAGGAAAAGGAGTTGAGCGCCAGGCCCTTTTCACCTAGGGACCCACAGCAATTCTGTGGTCTGCCTTCATGTAAGTACACCACTGTGCCAAGAGTTTACATTTTTTACCAGGGCATCCTCAGTTTTTAAACATATTGGGACAGGTTTGCTAATCATGTCTCATACTTAGGGGTCATTCACATGAACGTGTGCTGCCTGTTTCCGTATTGCGGACCGCATTTGCAGATCCGCAACACGGCATCGTTCCATGTGCATTCCGCATCACGGATGCCAACCCATTCACTTCAATGGGTTTGTAAATCCGGAGATGCGGAACGGAAGCCCGGAACGGAGCACTACAGAGTGCTTTCTGGGTTTCCGTTCCGTGCCTCCGCACCGCAAAAAGATAGAACTTGCTCTATCTTTTTGCGGAAAGGACAGAATGCGGACCCATTCAAGTGAATGGGTCTGCAATCCCCATGCGGCTGCCCCACGGACGGTGCCAGTTCATTGTGGAACGCAATTTACTCTAACAGCCTGGATGCTTTTCAATGAAAAAAAATTGCAAAAAAAAAAATCTCCCCCATATGTTTGGTATTGCCACGTCTGTAACGAGACGGACTACATAAATATGCAAATTATCCCGTACAGTGAACGCTGTAAAAAAAGAATAGAATTGCTTTATACTTGGTTACCACCAAAAAACGTAATAACAAGCGATCAAAAAGCGTAATTTACTCCAAAATGATACCAATGAAAAATACAAGTCGTCTCGCAAAAATCAAGCCCTCACACAACTCCATAGAAAGAAAAATAAAAAAAGTTATGGATCTTGGGAAGCAGTGATGCAAAAACATTTTTTCCTTTAAAAAAAAAAAAGGGGGGGGGGTTATTGCAAAAAAGTAGCAAAACGTTAAAAAAACACTATATGTATTTGGTATCACTGTAATCGTACTGACCCAGAAAATAAAGATGATATGTTATTTATACTGAAAAATGAACGCCGTAAAATTTATAATGTAAAAATGCAGTGGCAGAATTGCCGTTTTTCCCATCTCCTTCCCAGAAAGAGTTAATAAAAGTTAATCAGAAAGTTATATGCACCCCAAAATAGCGCCATTAAAAAGTACAACTTTTCCTGCAAAAAACAAGCCCTGATACAGCTATATAGACGTAAAAATAAAGAAGTTATAGCTCTTGGAACGTGACGATGAAAAAAGGAAAAAAAACTCTTGGTCAGTAAGGCCAAAAACAGGCTGGTCACTAAGGGGTTTAAAAAGATTATCCAAGACTTAAAAAGACCTCAGAGAGTGACAGATCCACGATGGGACTTTAGTTTGATTAGAAAATCTGATCCAGTGTTTTCATAAGTCATGGTAAATCATAGTTCAGAAATCATATTCCTCCTCAGTGGAAGAGAAGTAAGGCTACTGGCCATCCATCTCATTGTTCTAGCCTTACAGAAGAGAATCTAGCATAGTGTGACCTTTCCTCATCCTTGAGAAGTGATGAAAGGCAGAACTCTGGAGCGAGGAGAGATTCATCACTACCAACCAAAAAAACTCAGTCTTAGGGCTGTTTCACACGAGCAGATACCGTGCGTGTCTACCACCTGTGATATCTTGTGGATGTTACCATACTCACTTTATGAATGTGTGCTAGTGCAAGGTTGACTTAATGTGTAATAAACAATTATACACATTGATTTGCTGAATGAGAGAGCAGGAGAAGCAATTCTACAGTATGTTGCCTACTTCCCATTGTTGTCATTGGGAGGCTGCGCTGCAGTTCGTGCGGCCGGTGGTTTAAAGCAGAACCACACTAAGAAGGGACGTATGCCTTTGTGGCGCTGTGTGCAGACAGATGCTGATTTAAGCCACAGCGGCTGTCCACTAAGCCACGAGCGGGTCTGCAGCATCCAAAGTGACAAATCCTCCTTGTGAACATAGCCTTAAGGTAGTTTGTTTGCTCATATTGTGTAAATTTGGAAGTCAGTATATTATAAAATAATTTTTTTTTTTTTTTTTACAGACATCTGATAAAAATTGGAATCCATGTTTACATGATGAATCTTCCAAGTTGTTTTACAAGGTAATTTAATATTTATGAATACAATTTCAACAGGGTATTTCTTACATAAACATATTTTCAGTGTGGTAAGTGTAAAGTTACTGAATCAAACTTTTTTGTCAACCAATTCAGTTAGCCATGCAACTGATCAAGCGTACTGTAGCAATGTAGTCATAAATCTTCATTACGGTACTCAGTTGGAATATTTTTTGCACAGTGATCATTTTTCACATCTTTATGGGACCACAAAAAAAAAACATCATTGTCAGCAGCACATCCCCTTCGTCCACGGGAACATATGCTGCTGACTATAGAAACTGTATGGAATAAACGATCGTGCTAAAGGTCATTCCTCCCATTCCAACATGGTAAATGCTCCATACATGGCGGGTGCCAACATCTGCTGATCGGCGTCCCCTTAGTCAAATCGAGGGTCCCTGATTGCTTACCATGACAGCCTGTGCGCTGTTAAAGCTTCCCAGGCCTATCGTGCTAATCCTCCTTCTAAGCTGTGCACAAGGCACAACTCAGAAGGCAGAGTGGCAGAATTCCAGATTTCTATTATGGTGAATGGGACAAGGGATCAAAAGATCCCAAGTTCTAGCCCCCTCAGGGGCGTAAAATTATTGTTAAAAATCACACCACCTTTCCCAATTTTACATATAAAAAATATACACTATATACAATTAAAAAATAAACATAACCGTTATCGCTGCATCCGGAAAATGTCTCAACTATTAAAATATTTTAAAAAAAATCCTGCACTGTGTGCTTCAACATTTTTTGGTCACCTTATTCCCCCCTCAAAATTTAACAACAGTGAATAAATGTACCAATGATCAAATACCAGTGATTAAATGTTACCAATAAAAACTACAGTTTGTCCCGCAAAAAGCAGGCCCTCATACAGCTCTGTAGACAGAAATATGAAGAAGTTATGGCTATCAGAAAATGGCAATGCAAAGAAAATTTAGATTTTTTTTTTTCAAAGGTTTTTATTTAAATTAGTAAAACAAAAACACTATGCAAATTTGGTATCTCCATAATCATGTTGAGCCATAGAATAAGGATGTCATGTCATTTTTAGTGGACCGTCAACGCTGTAATATGAAAACCCCAAAAACTTGTTGGAATTGTGTTTTTTTTTCTATTTAACCCCACAAAGAATGTTCCCCGTTTTCCAATACAAAACATGGTAAATTAAATGGCGCCATTCAAAAATAGAATTTTTATCCCGCAAAAAATAAGCCCTCATATGGCTATAAGAACAGAAAATACAAGGCACTTAATAATGTATTTTAATTGTCCATATTGCCTTTTGGCTTGATTATTTTTTTTTTTCTTCGTCACACTATATATACGAATTGTTTCCATGGTTACGACCACCTTGCAATTCAGCAGTGGTGTCTGACCTTGCACACTATAGGAAAAGTCACCGGCCCCTCTGGAACTTTTTCCTATAGTGTTCAAGAAAGGCCTCCTCTGCTAGATTGCAGGGTGGTCGTAACCCCTGGAAACGAAAAGTGTATAATGTGATGGAAAAATGAATCCAGCCAGCAAAGGAAGCAACATGGATAATAACAATACATTAGTAAGTGGCTTGTATTAACTTCCTCTACATGATAAGGGACATTTGTTGAAGTGAGACAACCCTTCTACTAGTTGTATTGGAAAACACTACTGTCTCCATTTTACAACTCGGAGAGTCAGGGGAGGAACTTCTAGCGGTACATCATGGTTACTATAACTTTTACTTTTCTGTATTATTATGTTATTTAGAGTATTAATAGATATTTACTACTGTGCGTTATGTTTTATTATAGATTGTACGTCTTGACAACCTGTTTGCCTACTGGAATGTGAAATCTGAGATGTACTACCACCGATCGTACAATGAAGCTTTGGTATGAACTATATCTACCTTAAAAAAAAAATGAGGGGGGATATTTACTACTCAAAATGGGAGGTGCGGCTTATCAAAAAGGGACGTTACTTCCCAGAAAAGGGTGTATCACCCAAATGTGGCACAGTGCGCCAAAAACTTTGCTAAAGTTTTAGCACTATTCTGGAGTAAATGAAGCGAAGAAATAGGTGGTGTAAACTTAGACAGTCTATAGTTGTGCCATATTTATCATCCAGCATCAGCCACTGTGATAAATCTGGCACAGTTTAGGGTTGTCTGTCTTACATTTAGAGCGTTAGTAAATGAGGGCCATGGTCTGCAAGTCCAATTTATACAGTGATGTATTGATATTTCTCTATTGATGTCCGTTATTACAATTTTATTGCATAGAAACTGCCTTAAAAAATTATGTTTGCTAAATAATTATAGAGATTCTGCACCGAATTGATACAAAAGAGGAATATGAATGCACTTTGTAGTCACGTTGTAGTCATGTCTACAGTATTGCTGCAAATTATAAGTGCTACCTTTATTTTTCAGGGTATTTTGAAGTATGGTGTGGCTTCTCAGAATGTCATCCCTGAAGGTTATGATTTTGGTATGTGTATCATAAACTAAAATGTGTGATTTATGTATAAAAACTCTTCTAACTTAAATTGTCTGAAAGCTGGATTTTGATTGGTTATGTCTTTACTGACACTGTTTTTTGCATGAGACTTGTATATACTTGTCTGAACCTGCAGTTTTTGTATGGGACAAAACTACTATGTTATGTGTATGTGGGTAGCCCAGCTCTACTTCCACAGGTGATGTTTGGTGAAAGAAGTGTTGGACATGTTGAATTTTCATGCCTGAACCAATCTGAATGTGCAAGTGAATTGAGGAGCCTGAAACAATAGCGGTCAACCAAACCAGCATTTGTCTGACATCTAGTGAAGGTGTATGGCCACCATTTAGTATATCTGTGTGGGGCAGTGCATCATTCACTAAAAACACATCCTTCCCCATTGAAGGAAAAACTTCCGAAAATAGGCAGAACTGTGCCTGTATCAAGTTACTCATTATTACATTTTATGTTACCATTTTAAATGTGCAGCTAATAACATTAAAGGGGTTCTCAGAGATTTTCATATTGATGGCCTAACCTCAGCATAGGTTGTCAGTATGAGATCGGCGGGTGTCCAACTCCTGGCACCCCCGGCGATCAGCTGCATAAAGAGGCTGCTGTAAGCGCTTATGCCACTTCCTGGGCCGTGTGACGCCATGTTCATTGGTCACATGGTCTAGGCGCAGCTCAGTCCCATTCAAGTGAAAGGGCCTGGGCCGCGGTACCGAGCACAGGCGCTATCCAATGGACGGAGCTGCATCACCTACTATCCATTTCAGTGTTTCCTAAAATCTCAGATATGTTTCATCATCCTGTTGTAAAACCAGTTTTTATCTGCCATTGACCTGCAAGAGGTCTAGTTACACATTAAACCATCAAAGTGTATTCACTCATGAGTATTTTATTACATATATACAAATGCAAGCTGGAAATAAATAAGAGGAAATTATTATCGAGGCCCAAACCCTATTTCATCAATAAAGTGTAATAGGTTTTGAAATAGGCCCTAGTTGCAAGTGACTGGCCCTAAAGTCAGACAATATTTTTATTTTTCTCCTGGGGGCCCATTATGTTATCAGAGCCTGGGCCCCCTGGAGCATACTCTGGTGGCTAGTCCAACCCTGCACTTTATCTTTCTAAAATATGTAAAGTCTAACATTTTATTTTTCATTGATTTTTCATGTGTAAGATTTAGTGAAATGTCTGTTTTCTTGGACACAAGACTACAATATGCTACATCTTGGTTTTCTGTTTTTCTTTTTTTTCAGTGTTCCGTCCGATCTCAGGAAGAGCAAAGCTCCGTATGAATCCACGTTCCGATTTCGACTTTTCTTCACCAAAAATAGATCTGGATGTTAACCTTCAGGACATAGCCATTGAATTTAAAAAACCACAGGTGATAATAAATTAGATGGTTTTTGTATATGTCTGAAGGGTTTCGTATTTCACATAAACACACAGTGGGCGGCTGTATTGTTATTGCTGTTGCCTTGCATGAATGACTCTGGAAATCAGTTTATTCTTTTAAAATGTTTGCTGCAATGATGTATACAGGTGGTTCTTCTGTATGGCAGAAAACCTAATAATGCTGTTTTCAACATCTGGTGAGGATCCAGTAAATAATTACATTCACTAACAGACTGATTTGAGTGTGTCTGAGCAAATGCAGTAATGAAGAGTCTCTTAAATATGTCATCTCTAGAGGGAAACACATGCATTGTAAACTCTTTTACATGACTAAATGTGTTTGCAGAGATACTCATTATATACACAGGAAAGAAAAAAGAACCTCTTTCTTCCAAGTAATTGGTCTATTCACCTCTTAACATGCACTCATTGGCCTTTGTATCATAAAGGGGTTATCCAACTCATTGTAACAGATGACCTGTCCTTTGGATAGGTCCTCAGCATCTGATCGTTGGGGGTCCGATACCCGGGACACCCGCCAATCAGCTGTTTTCTCACCCCTGCCAATCAGCTGCTTCTCACTGCATACCCTGACGACTGATATCATGACCATCAATCACATGGCCCAGATGCAACTCCCCATTCACTCAAACAGCTGATCGGCGGAGGTCCTTTGTGTTGGACCCCCATAAATCAGATGCTGAAAACCTAACCAGAGGATAGGTCATCAGTTACAAAGAGTTGGATAACCCTTTTAAGAGATCTACATGTTGATGGCATTCCCATTGACTGGATTAGGGCCATAAATGCTTTACATGTTTTTACACGTTTTACAATTTATACATCTTTCTTAAAGGGGTTGTCTGGGTTCAGAGCTGAACCCGGACATTTCCTTATTTTTTTTACCCAGGCAGCCCCCCTGATGTTGGCATCGGAGCATCTCATGCTCCGATGCGCTCCCTTGCCCTGCGCTAGATCGCGCAGGGCACGTGCTCTTTTATTTTGCAATACACACAGCAGGGTGGAAGATTCCGCCCAGCAGTGTGTTTGGTGACGTCACCGGCTCTGATGGGCGTGCTTTAGCGCTGCCCTAGCTGTTTTCCTGGCAGCCCCATGGAGAGCCCGGTACGTCACCGGAACTCTTGAAAATGCCTTTTGCGCAGGGCAAAGGAGAGCATTGGAGCATGAACTGCTCCGATGCTCAAGTCAGGGGGGCTACCTAGGTGAAAATAAAGGTATGTCCGGGTTCAGCTAGGAACCCGGACAACCCCTTTAATGCTAAATCATGAGTTATAGTACTGTGCAAAAATTATAAGCAGATGTGGAAAAATGCTGAAAAGTAATAATGCCTTCAAAAATAGAAGTGTTAATAGTTTATTTTTAACAATTAACAAAATGCAAAGTGAATGAACAAAAGAGAAATCAAATAAAAATTTGGTGTGGCCACCCTTCAAAACAGCATCAGTTCTTCTAGGTACACTTACACACAGTTTTTGAAGTAACTCGGCAGAGAGGTTGTTCCAAACATCTTGGAGAACTAACCAGATATCTTCTCTGCATGTAGATTTGCTCAAATATTTCTGATTGTTCATGTAATCCCAGACAGACTTGATGATGTTGAGATCGGGACTCTGTGGGGGGCCATATAATGACTTCTAGGACTCCTTGTTCTTCTTTACACTGGAGATAGTTCTGAAGGCATCTTTAGGCTACTTTCACACTAGCGTTTTTGCTGGATCCGGCAGGGTTCAGCAAAAACACTTCTGTTACTGATAATACAACCATCTGCAACTGTTATGAACGGATCTGTTTGTATTATCTTTAACATAGCCAAGACTGATCCGTCATGAACTCCATTGAAAGTCAATGGGGGAACGGATCAGTTTTCTATTGTGGCAGAGAAACGGATCCGTCTCCATTGACTTGCATTGGGGGTCATGCCGGATCCGTCTTTCTCCGCATCCCAGGGCAGAAAGCAAACTACAACATGTTTCGGTTTTCTCTCCTTTATGGGATCGCAACTAAATGGAACGGAATGCATTTTGGAGCATTCCGTTCTGTTCAATTACGTTTTGTCCGCATTGACAATTAATGGGGACGAAACTGAAGCGTTTTTTTCCTGTATTGAGCCCCTATGATGGATCTCAATACCGCAAAACTAAAACACTAGTGTGAAAGTAGCCTTAGACTGCCCGATGTCCAGGCAAATTATTATTAGGAGCATTTGTGCGAATGTTCATTAGCAATAATCTGCCGATGTAAACAAAACACTCGTTCATCTATTAATAGGATCATTGGTGCGTCACATACAGTAAATCACTGTTTGCCGGCAGCATATAAACAGCTCTCTGCTGCTGACAAACAATGATTCTGTATGGGGACAAGCGATGGCATTAGTGATCACTCCTCTGCATACTATGGAGGAGATTGCTATATGTAAATGCAGCAGTCTCCTTCACTGATGAGCAGGCTATTGCCGGGAAGGAACTCTTCCTTTCTGTCAATCGTCTGCTCAACTGAGCAGTGCAAAGGGGCCTTCAATGATAGTAGCCGTATATTTAGGGTCGTTATCCTCCTGCAGAATAAATTTGGAGCCATTCAGACACCTCCTGATGGTATTGCAGGATGGATACAGTGCCGTATGTTCACTAGTTGTCAGGATCCACAGCTTACAAAATAATAAACCCGCAAAAGTATCATATGAGCTTTTCACTTGTGTGTGACATTTGCACTTCCAGACAAGAGTATTGCCCAAATACTTCCTTTTTTGACTTTACTAAAGTATTCAAAATCATCAGATGAACTGTGGATGAGCATCCTGAATTCCTGTACACATTAAAGTTTTAAAATAGTTCGGCTAATATATGTGATAGAAACGATAACAATAATAATGGAAAAAAAAAGGCTTTTATCTCTTTCAATGACCTGTCATTTTTGAAAAAAAAAAATGTGTTTTCAGTACCACAGTGTCATGGAACTTCTTGAGTCTATAGACATGATGTCAAGGAATCTCCCATATAGAAAATTCCGACCAAATGTTGGTGTTCACGATAATGCTAAAAAATGGTAAGTTAAAATAATGCTGTTCAAACGTCATTGAAAAATAGTTCTGGCTAATACCTATCCCCTTCATGTTGCAATGTTAATGATCTTATTTTCTGATCACTAACAGTTGAGGTAAATTTTTTTTATCATAATAAAAGTTAAATAAGGAATTGCAGTTTGAGTTATTTTAATGTCAGAGCAATCAGTACAGTACAAGGCAACTATACACCATATTGTACTTTCACACTAGCGATTTTCTTTTCTGGTATTGAGTTCCGTCACAGGAGCTCAATACCGGAAAAAAACTGATCAGTTTTATCCTAATGCATTCTGAATGGAGAGCATTCCGTTCAGGATGCATCAGTTCAGTCCCTCTTACGTTTTTTGGCCGGAGAAAATACTGCAGCATGCTGCAGTTTTCTCTCCGGCTAAAAATCCTTAAGACTTGCTTCTTAATTTCCATTGAAATGCATTAATGGCAGATGCGGCCCCGAGTGTTCCTGCAAAATGGATCCGGATTTCCAGTCAGAGCAGGCGCAGACCTTTAAAATGGCAAAAATAAATAAATACCGGAATCGTTTTTCCGGATGACACCGGAGAGACGTATCCGGTATTGCAATGCATTTGTCAGACAGATCCGCATCCGGATCCGTTTGACAAATGCCATCTATTTGCATCCGGATTGCCGGATTGGAACTGCCGGTGACGGAACTGCCTGCCGGAATCCTCTGCCGCAAGTGTGAAAGTGCCCTAAGCATTGTCACTACTATCAGCTTGGGTTACATGTTCCTTGTTATTTATATAACGTTCATTGCCGACTTGTATACATTCTTCAGCTGAAAATCTGTTTTATTCATGTTGATATATAAGGTATATGTGTAAATATAGTAATATCAGTTATTTCATGCATACCAGACCATAAGTACACCATATTTAGAAGTATAAAACAGGAGAAAAAGGGGTTTTCCTGGGCTTCTGTGGGTAATATGTAGGAAATATGGAACAGACAGTGTCATAGTGCCCATCGCATTGCAGCCACAGTGCCCTCCTCTGAGCTCACCAGGTTGCAGAATTATGTATTGGGCTGTTTGTACAAGCGCCTGCTGTTTATGCACTGAACAGTCAGATTTTACAGAGTTGTGCGTACGATCTGACTGTTCTGACCCCATAGCACATTACATGCTGCTCCCATAATACTTCTCCTTTAGGACCTTTGAATCACAGGACCTCACTGTCTCCTTCTGCTTTAAACAAGCTGGGGCATGAATTCAGACTATTTACATGGCGCAATTGTCAGGCAGATTATCGGGAAGAAACATTCCTGCAAACGCTTGTTCCCGACAATCTGCCTGCGTAAATGTGCCGGCGATCAATAAATGAATGAATGAAATGCTTGTTCATCCGGTGATGCCGGCGCTAGTGCAGGCACATCAATGATCCTTTCTGGACAGCAGATTGTACCGTCTAAACAGCAATCTGCTGCCCAGAAATAGTGCAGCTGTATGAGGAGGATCGATGCAATAGTGATCCCTCATCCACACACTGTGGAGGAGATTGTTGCATGTAAGATTGTTGCGGTCTCCATCACTGAAGAAGCAGCTGACTGTCGAGAAGGAGCGATTCCTTCCTGATGATTGGCTATTACATCGTGCAGTGTAAACCAGTCCTTTTGCACGAGCTGAGGATTTTGGCATTTATCTTAAACAAACTAGTTTCTGATAAGTGGCCAGTTTAAAGTGTCGCTTATCACCGGACAAACGAGCAAATGCCTGTTTGTCAGGTGATCACACCTTTCATGTGGAACCACAAATCTTCACTTGTTAGCAGCACATCATCCTGTGTAAGCTGGCAAACAATGAAACTCTATGAGAACAAACGATCGCAGTAGCAAATGTTCATCCTCGATCCTTGCTGCGTGTAAATGCAATGATTGGAAGCAAACATTTCTCATTCCCAATCATTGCCTGCTGTATTGGCCTATAGATGTCCCAGACGATTTCAGCACAGTTTTTACAAAAAACAAAACTAAAAGTAGTAGTTGTCTGAAAAATATGGTATATTGGTTTTGTCCATACAAGTCGTATTTTATTTATTTACAAACCGGATTCCAAAAAAGTTGGGACACTAAACAAATTGTGAATAAAAACTGAATGCAATGATGTGGAGATGGCACATGTCAATATTTTATTTGTAATAGAACGTAGATGACAGATCAAACGTTTAATCCGAGTAAATGTATCATTTTAAAGGAAAAATACATTGATTCAAATTTTCACGGTGTCAACAAATCCCCAAAAAGTTGGGACAAGTAGCAATAAGAGGCTGGAAAAAGTAAATTTGAGCATAACGAAGAGCTGGAAGACCTATTAACACTAATCAGGTCAATTGGCAACATGATTGGGTATACAAAGAGCTTCTCAGAGTGGCAGTGTCTCTCAGAAGCCAAGATGGGTAGAGGATCACCAATTCCCACAATGTTGCGCAGAAAGATAGTGGAGCAATATCAGAAAGGTGTTACCCAGCGAAAAATTGCAAAGACTTTGCATCTATCATCATCAACTGTGCATAACATCATCCGAAGATTCAGAGAATCTGGAACAATCTCTGTGCGTAAGGGTCAAGGCCGTAAAACCATACTGGATGCCCGTGATCTCCGGGCCCTTAAACGACACTGCACCACAAACAGGAATGCTACTGTAAAGGAAATCACAGAATGGGCTCAGGAATACTTCCAGAAACCATTGTCAGTGAACACAATCCACCGTGCCATCCGCCGTTGCCAGCTGAAACTCTACAGTGCAAAGAAGAAGCCATTTCTAAGCAAGATCCACAAGCTCAGGCGTTTTCACTGGGCCAGGGATCATTTAAAATGGAGTGTGGCAAAATGGAAGACTGTTCTGTGGTCAGACGAGTCACGATTCGAAGTTCTTTTTGGAAATCTGGGACGCCATGTCATCCGGACCAAAGAGGACAAGGACAACCCAAGTTGTTATCAACGCTCAGTTCAGAAGCCTGCATCTCTGATGGTATGGGGTTGCATGAGTGCGAGTGGCATGGGCAGCTTGCATGTCTGGAAAGGCACCATCAATGCAGAAAAATATATTCAGGTTCTAGAACAACATATGCTCCCATCCAAACGTCATCTCTTTCAGGGAAGACCCTTCATTTTTCAACAAGATAATGCCAGACCACATTCTGCATCAATCACAACATCATGGCTGCGTAGGAGAAGGATCCGGGTACTGAAATGGCCAGTCTGCAGTCCAGATCTTTCACCTATAGAGAACATTTGGCGCATCATAAAGAGGAAGGTGCAACAAAGAAGGCCCAAGACGATTGAACAGTTAGAGGCCTGTATTAGACAAGAATGGGAGAGCATTCCTATTTCTAAACTTGAGAAACTGGTCTCCTCGGTCCCCAGACGTCTGTTGAGTGTTGTAAGAAGAAGGGGAGATGCCACACAGTGGTGAAAATGGCCTTGTCCCAACTTTTTGGGGATTTGTTGACACCATGAATTTCTGATTCAACATATTTTTCCCTTAAAAGTTTAATCTTTTGTTCCGTGATTTATGTTCTATTCTGAATAAAATATTAGAAGTTGGCACCTCCACATCATTGTATTCAGTTTTTATTCACGATTTGTATAGTGTCCCAACTTTTTTGGAATCCGGTTTGTATTTTATTCATAATATTTCTACATTCTAATCCTTTACATATTTTATTGCACAAAAGGGATCAATGTAGGATTGTTGTATCATTCATTATAGAGGGTGGCATGTGACAGACTGTAGGGGAAGTGACAAATGCAATACCTCTTTAGTAGAAATTACTTTCTATGGCCAGAGAAGAATATGCTGCCCACATCTTTGGCAGGCGGTGAACCACATTTAAGTTTTTCACTTGTTTCATTTATTGTACAGTGAATTGGGTAACTATTCTAGTCTCAATCCAAGTTTTTGGAAAGCTGACAGAAATCTGTAAGCATGGTTTATAGTATAATGATTGAAGGTGTTATTTGTGGCTGATATTTTATGACTTATATACAGGCTACACAAGGACAGCTGTTTACAGGAAAAGACAAAATATGTGAATTGTCAGTTAGAGTACTTTCACACTAGCAGCAAAGAACTCCTGTAGGCTGTTTCGGCGGGTGAACAGCCTGTCTGATCCGTGCTGCCGCTAGTGCACGCATGCCCCCGAACTACCGCTCCGGCCCCATTGACTGTAATGGGGGCAGCCCGGCAAACAAGCCGAGAGACGGCCGGAATAAAACTACGACATTTGGTATGAATAATATTTCATGATTTCATTGTTTCTCTGAACTGTCAGTATTTTACATTATTTTGCTTTTACCTTTTGTACAAGAGGATAATTATTTTCTTTTAACAATGAAATAGGTGGAATTATGCTATAACTGGCATTCTTGAAGTCAATGTAAAACCACGCGTTCAGATGTGGTCATGGAAACATATCCGAAAACACCGTCAACAGACGAAAAGATATAAAGACTTGTACAGAACCAAGATAACATCAAAGAAACCATCTGAGGACATTATTCGCATGACAGAGGTAATGGTTTTATTCCCTCTTATGCAAGTGGTGTAAAAAATGCCCTTTGCGCCTTTTTTTTTCTTCTTAAAAAGGCGCATTTAAAAAGTCACAAAAGTAATTTGCGACTTTTTCACTCCACCTTCTTGGCACAGGGAGATGATAAATCTCAAAAATCTTTATTAAACCTATTCATACACAAATTTATGTTAAAAACTATGTTAAAACTAAATATAATATTATCACAGAGTATAATATCAATTCATATGAAGTCAGCCAATAGAGCACCCCCTTAGTCTATTGACTGACTTTCTCAAGGCCACAATGAGCGTCAGAGGTGATGTGGCGGTGCTGCATGTTAAGGTCGTGAGCACACTGCGGATGAAAAGCTCCAACATGGCGGATTCACACCATTTTATGCACAAACACAGCAGGCACAGGTGTAAGTTATATTCCCCAATATCTCCCTATTTATACACTGAGTTTTTCTGTTTCAATCACCTCCTGATGAAGCCTTGAGAGGCGAAACGTGTGTCATGGTGTTTAGCACTGGGCGCCATATTTGTGGGTTACTACCATGCCATAGGGTATGCCTGATTTGAATTTCTCGTTATAGGACCCTTGAGTTGTTTGTTCCAACTTTTAGGGTTACTTTAGTTAGTTACATGTGATTACCTCCCATGGCTTGTGAATAGGATATATTTATACATTAGAGATTAGATTTGGATATGTTATAACTGGTATTTTCTCATCTGTATCATTGGGGGACACAGGCTTGACCATGGGTATAGCTGTTGCCACTAGGAGGCGGACACTAAGCACAAAGGTGTGAGCTCATCCCTTCAGCTATACCCTTCCTACAGGGACTAAGCTGCTAAATCAGTTTTAGCTTAGTGTCTGTAGGAGGCAGACCTCCCTGCTTTGCAGGTCTGCAAATTTTTTTTTCTTTTCTTTTTTTCTTCTTCTAGTCCTAGCTTCCTGCACTCCCACCCAGGAGACGGAAGCCCAGGGGGTCCCCAAGCCCTCAGCTCCTTCGTGGTCTCCGGAAGTCAAGAAGGACCAAAGGTTCCTAAAGCCTCTGCATCCCATGGCCGCCCACTACAAGTCCCCTCTGTTCCGATGTAGCAGCCCTCCCAAGGGGCCATACACCGAAGGTGGTAATCCGGCTGGAACCAGGGGGCAGAAGACGTCGGGCGCCTGAGTATTTCTGGTCCCAGAGGAATGCCTGGGTGAGAGAGGTCATCGCAGAGGGTTACAAGCTGGAATTCAGGTCCTCCCCTCCATCCCGATTTTTTTTTCGCTCGTCTCCTCCGACCTCTCCCTCTGGCACAAATTCCTTTTTTTAGGCTATTCACACACTTCTGCGGCAGGGAGCGATTGTCCCAGTTCCTGCGCAAGACGGTTTTCGCGGGTTCTACTCCAATCTCTTTGTGGTCCCCAAAAAGGAGGGGACGTTCTGTCCCGTTCTGGACCTCAACCGCTTCCTTCGGCTTTGTCGCTTCCGGATGGAGTCCCTGAGATAGGTAATTGCGTCCATGGACCCGGGGGAGTACCTGTCCTTGATAGACATCAAGGACGCTTATCTTCAGGTTCACATCTGCGTCATTCACCAAAAATGTCTCCGGTTCGCAGTGGGTCCCTTTCACTACCAGTTTGTGGCCCTCCCGTTTGGCCTGGCCACAGCTCCCAGAGTCTTTACGAAGGTTCTGGCGGCGGTCATGGCCCTGCTCCATGCCAGGGGTATATTGGCGATCACTTACTTAGACAATATCCTTATAAGGGGTCTGTCATTCCGGGCAACGGCGGACAACCTGTGTTCCTGGACATCCTGGAAAGCTTCCGATGGATCCTGAGCCGGCAGAAGTCATGTCTTTATACAGTTTAAATTTATTGCGATAACGATATATATCGCGATAAATACCAATTTAAAAGAAAAAAACACAAGGAGACATTATACTGTATGGGGGCAGCCACAAGGAGACATTATACTGTATGGGGGCAGCCACAAGGAGACGTTATACTGTATGGGGGCCACAAGGAGATGTTATACTGTAGGGAGCCACAAGGAGAAATACCGTATGAGGTCAGCCACAAGGAGACGTTATACTGTATGGGGGCCACGAGGAGACGTTTATACTGTATGTGGGCCACAAGGAGACGTTATACTGTATGGGGGCCACAAGGAGATGTTATACTGTAGGGAGCCACAAGGAGAAATACTGTATGAGGTCAGCCACAAGGAGACGTTATACTGTATGGGGGCCACGAGGAGACGTTTATACTGTATGTGGGCCGCAAGGAGACATTATACTGTATGGGGTCAGCCACAAGGAGACGTTATACTGTATGGGGGCAGGCACAAGGAGACGTTATACTGTATGGGGGCAGGCACAAGGAGACGTTATACTGTATGAGGGCAGCCACAAGGAGACGTTATACTGTATGGGGGGCCACAAGGAGACATTACACTGTATGGGGGCCACAAGGAGACGTTATACTGTAGGGGGCGGGGGCCACAAGGAGATGTTATAATAAAGTCTTGTGGCCACGGGCCACCATACATACAATAATGCTTTACGATATACTTTTCCCATGGCTGCCTCGCTTGTGTGCTCTTATTCTGACATGAGATATCGGTGGCCGGAGATTTGAATATGAGAGCAAGGAGGAGGGAGAGCCGGTGGCGGCCCGCTGCGGGAAGTAATACGTTTGTAATTTCGTCATCAGATCACACGAGCGAGCAGCCGCAGGAAAAGTCTCTCCAGAGACACCCTACTCACACAGAGTTTGCCACATACAATAAAACCGGCACGAGTGGGTGACGGACGGTGATGTCAGATGGTGGGTGGAGTCTGGAGACTTGAATAAGGGAGGTGGAGCAAGAAGGAGCCAGGAGCGAGTGGAAGTAATGTTTGTACTCAGTGCTATGCAAGGTGCAGGGGAGGGCGGACGCAGATTTAGAAGCGGTCAGCGCACTTGACCGCTTCGATGACGTCACAAAATACAGCGGTAATTAGGAAACCGCTATATCGCCGTTTTTTTATATCGCCCAACCCTACTCAGTCTTCAAATTCTCCCCTTGTTGCGGCCCTGTCCTCTTCCCATTCGTCACTGCATGCGGGCTCTGGGTCACATGGTCTCTGCCTTTGAAGCAGTTCCCTATGCTCAGTTCCATACCAGGAATATTCAGCGAGCCATTCTAACCATTTGGGACAGTTCCCCAGCCTCCCTGGATCGGCCCATACGTCTCTCTGCCCCGTCTCGCCGGGCCCTCAGGTGGTGGTTGGTTTCCCCGATGCTGAAGTCAGACCGCTCTCTCCTTCCTCTCTGTTTGACGGTGCTGACAATGGACTCAAGCCTCCGGGGTTGGGGGGAGTGTTGGGAAATATATCTGTTCAAGGCGTGTGGTCACGCGAGGAGTGATCCCTCCCAATCAACATTCTGAAATTGAGAGCGATTCGTCTCTCTCTCTCTCTCTCTGCTTCATTGGACCGACCATCTCCAGGGACGTCCGGTTCAAGTACGGCTGTGGCATACCTCAATCACCAAGGCGGCACCTGGAGCCCGGCAGCCATGGTGGAAACAGCTCTGATTCACAGCTGGACGGAGAGCCATGTTCAGGCGCTGTCGGCAGTTCACATCCCCGGCGTCAACAACTGGAACACCGACTTCCTCAGCTGGGATGGTCTCGATCCTGGCGAATGGGCTCTTCACCCACGCGTTTTTCTAGCCATCTGCGAGCAATGGGGTCGGCCGGACGTGGATCTCATGTCCTCTCGCTTCAACCACAAGGTCGAAAACTTTGTCACGCGGTCCAGGGATCCCATGGTCCTGTCATACGACTCCCTAGTGATTCCTTGGAGTCAGTTCACATTTCCTTGCGTGTTACTTCCTCTTCCACCTGAATTTAGGGTCTCTACATTTAATGGCATTGCTGTTGAAGCCGCGGTACTAAGGGCTCGGCGTTTCTCGGATGCTGTTGTCCAGACCACGATTCGTCTTCCTGAGTCTACCACCGGACCTGGAAGTCCCACTTTAGTAGGTGCGAGCGTCACCAGCTGTCTCCCAGACGTCATCTTTCCAGCGTATGGATTCCCTGTTCATCATTCCAGAGGGTCTGAAACGAGGGCTGGCTGCGTCTAAAACTTCAATTTTCGTTTGGCCATTGTGGAAGTGTACCATGTCAGTGACCGGGCCCCACCCTTCCGGGTTACTGCTCATTCTACTTGGACAGTGGGGGCCTCTTGGGCAGTGCATCACGGGGCTTTGGACCTTCAGGTATGCAAGGCGGCTACCTGGTCATCTTTGCACACCTTTTCCACACCTTTGCGTCTTCTGACGCTTCTCTGGGGCGTAGAGTTTTGCAGACGGCGATTCTCTGATTGGCCTTGGAGTTCTTGTTTATGCCTACTCTTGGGACTGCTTTATAAAGTCCCATGGTCAAGCCTGTGTGCCACAACTCTCATAAACTACAGTGTAAAGAGCAGCATTCAATAAAGAGGTATTCCTGTCTCAAAACCCCCCCCCCCCCCCCCCCCCCCCAGCCGCCTTCCACCTGCATATGGCATCCTAAGGAGGTCAGGGCTACGGAAACAGCTGAGTGGACTGTGCAACCAGCTACCATACAAGTAAATGAGAGCTACGGAAACAGCTTAGCACAGTGGTTTATGCTCGTTCTGTCATTTGTCAGAAGTAGAAACAGCCAAGCTCGCCTTTCTATAACTCCTATTCACTGTTTTCATAGGAGCTATGAAAACAGTGTAATACAGCCCATTCAGCTGCTTGTGTAATTCTGAGAAGACCTCCACATACAGGTGGCACTGGATGGGAGGGGGCAGTCTTGTTGTAAAGATGGGTGTGGGTTGATCTATTAGAGACATTTATGGCATATATATGTAATAAATGTTTGCGATATAAATAATACCCCTTTAAAGGGCTTCTGTCACCCCCCAAAAGTCACGCCTGGACACAAGTAAGGTTAGTACAGCCCCTTGGACATTTAACACTCATTTACATATCTATAAAATCCTTTTTTAAAGAAATTAAAACCACACAGCCCTATAGGACACATATATTGCGTCTGAAGGTGTACATAGCCTTTAAAGGGAACCTGCCACTGGGATTTTGTGTATAAAGCTGAGGACATGAGTTGCTAGATGGCCGCTAGCACATCCGCAATACCCAGTCCCCATAGCTCTGTGTGCCTTTTATTGTGGAAAAAAAATTTATACATATGCAAATTAACCTAAGATGTGTCCTGTATGCGAGATGAGTCAGGGACAGGACTCATCTCAGGTTAATTTGCATATGTATCAATTTTTTTTTTTTTTTTTTTACAAAGCTATGGGGACTGGGTATTGCGGATGTTCTAGCAGCTATCTAGCAACCAATGTCCTCAGCTCTATGCACAAAACCCCGGTGACAGGTTCCCTTTAAGGGCTATGCAGACATACTTTCTCACCGATTTGACATGGGGTTTTTAAAGACTCACTTGCATGACCGATTTATTAGAATAGGACCATGAGTGCCCAGTGTGCAGTTTGTTGGGTATATAAAGCAAATGCTTTATATAAATATTTTAAAAAATTATCGGGTCAAAAGAAAAATTATGCAAACTATATTGACCCGTGAGATGGACATAAACATCTCAAAAAGAGTTCAATCGAGAACCTGATTATTTTGTGCAATCAGTAAAACAGGGTACAAGCGCCAATGCAAAAATATAAATGGTTTATTATACAATAGTTTAAAATACAATCAAAAATGATTCAACATAAATTTCAATAATATGCAATGATATGCAGTACCCAGAATTCACCACTATATGATACCAACAAGACACTACTCAACCAACACAAGAATATAATTAGTGAGAGATATACAATCAATGGATTATGCGGAAAACTCAATCAAGAAGATGACAGATACGAGCCCTTGCTCCACCCAAAAATTATGACCAATCTCTCAGATAATGCTAGTATTGCAACACAACTTATAAATTACTGGCTTGATATCAAACTAGGGAAAATAAAGATTCCCAACAGAGAGTTTCTCCAATATTATCCCCTTTATTCAGTTATATGCATCGTAACTGAAATCAGAGAAAATACTGATGTAGCAACGAACGTTACACGTCCGCAAATGAGCGGCTATCTGGCTAAGTATCAAGCCAATTAATTTAGATCAATACTACATAAAACAAAATATACATTACCCAAGGGTCAAGTGATGTGCAGAGTCTTTTGGGCAGCCAGCTCTCAAGAGTTTTTCCCGATAATCCAAATGATTCTCCAGAGATCTATAATCCAAATGTTTTTTTTTCTTTTTCTTTCTCCTTTTTTTTTCTTCCTTTTTCTTCTTTTCTTTCTGGTAACGGGTTTCTTAACCCAAAACTTCAGATGAACACGCCCTCCGAGTTTGGAACTTTCCAATCATTGTTGGATGGGTGTGTGCATTGATAAGGAGCATGACGTCATAATACTACCCAGAAGGCAATTTTGCTACTGATGTAGTATTAACTGCTCATATTTAGGTGGCACTGTTGTATAAGCAATAAGCATCATACCATTAAGGGTTAACTCATACATGCCTGATATTTTCAATACTTCACACCTCTGACATCTGGAGGCCTTGTCTCAGGGCCGAGGGACAAACTTTGATACATGAATATATACTTTGAGGAACATCTAGACAATTCTCACACTGTGGAATTCATGTTCAGATAGGAAAAACAATGAAGCCTCAGAATCTGCAGGTGCGGTGTATCTTCTAACTTTCTAAATGTATAATATATTGTTACTATAACACTAGCTTTTGAACAGCACAGAAATCTTCTCATGGACTTACTTTGGCCTACATGAAAATCCATACAGAACAGTGAATATAAATCAACATTTCTCTTAAAGGCAATGAATACCCATTATAACTAAAATAAGTAGATATAACTGTTTAAACTTATGAAAAAGCACAACAAGTTGCACCATACCCAATGTCCCACCAAGTGCCTTGACCACCCCCTTAAACTTTGAATCAAGGCAGCAACAGAGTACAAATAGCAGGAGCACAGTGTTACTGAGCCATTGTGTCCAAAAACTATGAATCAGAGTAATTTGCCTATAGTGCTTTTAGCTTAGAAACCCTGGTTTAAGAAGAGTGTTTAATTTGTGAAATTTCAATGTTACAGGAGTGTGAAGGGACTCTGGATATCTTTTGCATTACTCTAGCACGGCAACAGGCAGAGGTGGAGGTAAGACTAATATATATGTTTTAGCTTTTTATTTTATTCATTTATATTGTTTTATGAAGCAATGCATACTTGTGAAAAAGGGGATGAATATGAAAGCATTGGCTGATCCTATCACATATCTCTTTAGGCAAACAAAGCTGGACTTAAAATATTCAGACCAGGCATAAAAGATGAGGACAGTAATTCAAAGGGATGGTTTGGTTGGATGTGGGGCTGGTCTGGAGAAGACCAAGAAAAAAAAGAAGTGGCAAAATCTGGAAGTAAGTGTGATAAATAATTACTTGTTACCATTATATCAATAATTTACTATGCATTCTGTTATTTTTACTGGATGATTTGTCAGTGTTGCTTTTACGCTAGCAACACTGTAGCTAGTTTTGCGCTACGTTATATATATCGTTTATTACTAGACATATAAATATTTTTTTAATGTGTTTTCAACAGTTGTGTGAACCAATCTTATTGAACACTAGTACAATACAATTTATAACATTGCATTATGTTGTGTCGAAGGGGATTTTCCACAAACAACACTTATCAACTGTCCACAGGATGAGTGATGAGCATTTGATCGCTGGAGGCATGTCCCTGTTTGAATGAAGGGGCAGATGGGCCATGGATGTCAGACTGCTGCTTCATTCAAATGTGGGATGTGGGACTCTGGTTCCCATGATTGGTGGGCTTCCCTAATTATCAGACGCTAATGACTTGTTCTAAAGGTGGGTGATTAGTGTTATTTGTGACATATTAGAAGTTTTGATTTGGTGGGAGGGTGCCAAGATCCCACTGGATGCTAAAACAAATGAGCAGAAGTACAGACCTAAGAGCTGTGCCACTTTGTTTCTGTTCAACTCTCCTCAGAGAGTGAGTAGTCTACAGAGTCTTTTTTTTTAAATCAGATAATCTTTTATTATCAAATCTTTTTCCCGTTTTCATCATCAAATGACAGTCAAATCAAATCAAATATTCGGTCATCAAAAGACAGCATGTACAAAAGACAAGAGTACAAAATATTACATATGCACATTTTACATAATATACTTCCTATGACCATATGACATCGTAGGAATATACACATTAGATCCAGATCTTTATTCATCTAATTGTTTTCTCCCTCAACAAACATCCTTATAAACAGCCCCCCCCCCCCCCACCCCTCCCAAACATTCCAAGAGCAGGCCATCATTGCAATAAGAGCACAACTACCTCCAGATTCTACGTCCCCTCATTCTATCGGCACCAGTTCGATTGGACTCAAAAAACAATACAGGCTATGAGCCCCAAGTAAGTAGACTCCCACACAGACATAGCACTCAGTCCACATTCACATATCACACAGCAGACGCCAACAGTCATACACCACACAGTCCACCAAACACCAGGATGTACACAGTCACTTCCCCAGATCAGCCTTACCGGGCAATCAAAGCACTCCTCGTCAATGCTAGCCAAGGACTACAGCATCCCGATCTATCTATCCAGCTACCCCAAATAGCCTCAAATTTAGACAAGCATTTTCTTTTCTGGTACACACCCCTCTCAAGACGCACTACCACATTCATTCTAGCAACATACTCCGGTACTGCCGGGGGTATCCCCTGTATCCATTTTGCTGCAACAGTCTTCCTCGCCTGATAGAGCATCCTTTCTATTCCCGTAACTACTGTAGACTGCAAATTGTCCTCTGGCAGTATACCCAGAATACATATTCTTGGATCCATTTTAAATTTAGTACTATGTACCTTGTTAATAAGATGTAGTATTGCTCTCCAATAAGAGGTCAATGAAGGGCATGACCATAACATATGCAGAAGATCAGCTCCGACGCTGCCACATTTCGGACAATTGGGACTATCCCTGCAACCCACTTTATGCAGAAATACCGGAGTCCTATATACCCTGTGCACTAGATACAGCTGGGAGAGACGTGCCGCCTCACTAAGAGATAGATCAGGAGTAAGCGCCACTATCTCTGACCATTGCGCATCTGTAAGCCCACCCAAATCTTTCTCCCATTGCTGCCTACATTTTAACGGATATCCCTTAAGAAAATCTTCTAGCAAGGCTTGATACATCACGGAGATTGCCCCTTTCACCGAACCAGCAGCCACCACCGTGTTTAGCGCATGAGTGGATGTGAACACTATTGGGGCCACTTTAGCCTGAGCGTCTAGTGCATGCCTGAGCTGAAGATATCTATAGAACTGCGAGGAAGGAAGCCCAAACTCCGAGCACAACTGTTGATATTGCTTCAATACCCCACCTGAGAAGATATGACCCAAATTCCATACTCCCTTGTTATTCCACCCAGAGAACCCAGTTAGACCTTCCAACTCTGGCAGTGCTGGGTTCCTCCAAATAGGCGAGATATTGACATATCCCTCTAATCCCAAGATATGTTTGGTCTTACACCAGACTTTCCTCATGAGCACTAGTATTGGGATACGCCCCACATCTTCCTTTACCCTACCTTCAATGGCCGTCAATGGGGGAGATCTATTCGATGCCCACTCCATCAATCGTCCACTCCTCATACCTGGGCTACCCCCCACCCCCCACCCCTTAAAATGCTGCAGTTGGGCCGATAGAAAATAGAGTAAAGGGTTGGGCAGAGCAAGTCCCCCTGCATCTTTGTTCCTCTGTAACGTCTCATACTTTATCCTCCCCCTATTACTTTTCCACAGAAAAAAACGAAACAGTCGTAAAATTTTGTGAAAGTAATGCACGGGAATCCAAACAGGGGAGTTGTGCAGGACATAAAGCAATTGCGGCATAAGGATCATTTTCAACAAATTTCCCCTTCCTATCATCGACAGAGGCAGTTTATGCCACACTGTGATCTTATGTTTGAATTTCTCCAACAAGGGTAGGAGGTTACTAGTAATATAATCTGCAGGGTTCATGGACACTATTACCCCAAGATACTTAAAGGATTGCACCACCTTAAGACCGGAGAAGACAGCAGAACGTGACGGTACTTGAGAGGATACTGGAAGAATAACTGACTTATCCCAGTTTACTAGTAATCCAGACTGGTCGCCAAACTGAGACACCACAGATATTACTGCATCCATATACTTTTCCAGATCGTTCACATATATCAATGTATCATCCGCATATAACGATACCCGCTCCTCCATTGAGCCCCGCAATAACCCACCAACAGAAGAAGTAGAACGCAGGATACATGCTAAGGGTTCAATGGCTATCGCAAACAATAACGGAGACAGCGGACAGCCCTGTCTTGTCCCCCTCTCCAAAGCAATAGTTGACGATAAATGCCCGTTAACTCGCACTCTAGCCCTGGGTTCACAGTACAAAAGTTTAACCTACTTCATAAAATCCAACCCGAAGCCCATTTTAGCCATGACCGCCCACAAGTAGTCCCACTCAACACTGTCAAAAGCCTTGGCAGCATCCAGAGAGACCACCGCGGCCCTGTTATCCGACACATCCCTACCCTCTAACTGGAGGTTCAGGAATAGCCTCCTAAGATTTAAAGCCGTAGACTTACCAGGCATAAAACCGGACTGATCATCATGAATAATGGTGTGAATAACTCTATTCAATCGGTTAGCTAGAATTTTTGCCAGGAGTTTGACATCAACTGTCAGGAGAGAAATGGGCCTATACGAATCTACCAAAGCTGGATCCTTACCCGGTTTGGGTATTACTACAACTATAGCCTCTCTCATGGAGGAAGGCAAAATACCTCTACCAAAAGCATGCTTAAATACTGCAAGCAGGTGCGGAAGTAGCAGTTCTCCATGTTTTTTATAGAATTCCCCAGGGAGACCATCCCCACCCGGTGCTTTCTCATTAGGCAAGGACTTTAGTGCCTCTCCCAATTCCTCCAACGTAATATCCTCCTCAAGGATCGCCCTATTCTCCTCAGACAGGACAGGCATGTCAATTCCCTCCAAATATCCAGACCTACAAGAATCAGTGGCGACCAGCCTGGACCTATAAACCTCCTTAAAATGTACATAGAATTCTTCCAGAATGTTCTCATTCCCCACCACCATTTGTCCATTCCCTCCCCTAAGTGAAGTGATGGAAGAAGGACCCTGCTGAGCCCTAGAAATCACAGCTAACAAATGACCTGCACTTTCACCTTCAGCGAAATACCTTTGGGTCGTAAACAACCGTTTATCCTCCGCTCTAGCCTGTATATGCTCCTTCAGAAGATTCTGGGCTTCCTTCCATCGCAGCTCCCCAGCTACCGTGGGCTGTGCAACATAATCAGCCTCTAAATGCGTAACCCGATCTGAGAGTTCCTTGTCCAGAGCACGACTTTTAGATTTTTTAATGCTGATATGTTTAATGTAAAGCCCCCTCACATATGCCTTCATAGCATCCCACACCACATCCAGAGACGTCGAGCCCACATTAATAGACAAAAAATCAGCCAAAGCCCCGGATATCACAGTACCAGTATCCACTATTGACAACCAGAACGGGTTCAGGCGCCAAATAGGTCTAATAACATGTGTCTGGGGACCTACTTCCAGAGTCAGCAATAGTGGAGAATGGTCAGATATGCTACGAGGTAGATACAAAATCTTCTTTGTCAGGGCCACTAAAGATAAGGATCCAATAGCCAAGTCTATTCTGGACAAGGAACCATGTGTGGTGGAATAACAAGAAAATTGACGTTGCGTAGGATACAAAGTTCTCCATATATCACATAGATCCACCTCTGACAACAAACGCGCCAGAGAAGTAGAAGCAGCGGGGCATGTTCCCAGCCCATTATGGAACTTATCCAAGGAGCCATTAAGATACATATTAAAATCCCCCATGGCCAGCAGCGGAATGGATGGGAACCTAGACTTGAAGGAGATAATTAGTTTCATAACTTCAGCTGAATATGGGGGGGGAACATACACCGCCGCCAAAACAATCCTGAAATGAAAAATACTACAACTCAGACACACAAACCTCCCACCATCATCAATACATGAGTCATACACAGTAAATGGTATAGATCTATGAACCAGGATGGTAACCCCCCTAGCATGTGTGGAGTGAGTAGAATGGTATTCATAACCTACCCACGCTCTGTGCGCCAAGTGCGTCTTATCCACATTTAAATGGGTCTCAGACAAACAAACAATAGCTGGTTGTACATCTCTCAGGGCATGAAATATTGCTGCACGCTTAGAGGCTTGTGACATGCCCCGCACATTCCAGGCTACTATGTTAACAGAAGACATCACGAACATATAGAATCAGATACAAGAACCAGTGTCGATAGATCCATACAAACCTCCCCCCTGAGGTAAATGCAAAAATAGAGCCTGCTCCCAGATTCCCACCCTCCCCCCCAACATTCGTAAACCTATTGTAAGTCATAAATCTGATGTATAGGGGTACACCATACACACACAAAGTGAACCTAACTGCCGCAATTAGTGGTATATGCACAAGAACACTGAAGCGTAGTACCCTATCACTTAGTGGCGCAGCAGCCTGGATAACTATAAGAACAAACCACTCAACCTCCTACCCTGCCCTATAAATACCTAAGCAGAATAGAAAAGAAACAACCGATTTTAAGGCAGTATATATAGCCGCCCTATCATATACGGAAACAACAGAGCGCTATACATGTATAGCTGGCAATAAAAACCATCAGTAAGTAAACATTATAAAAGAAAAAGTTCTATCAATAATATCACCAAGTCCTCAGGTATTGTTGCCACGCCGATCCTTCTCATGACTGTCCAGCCATTGACACGCTTCAGCCGGATCCTCAAACATGTGCGTGGACCCATGAGCCACAACCCGAAGTTTAGCCGGGTATAACATGGAGTAAGGCCATTGTAAAAGCCTCAGACGCCTCTTTACGTCCAAAAATTTCGCCCTCCTTTTCTGAATTTCTGCAGAAAAATCCGGAAACATCAGGATTCTACTACCAGCAATCTGGATGTCAGGAGTATCTCTGGCAGCTCTAAGAATGGCATCACGGTCTCTGTAATGGAGAACTTTAATCAGGAGAGGTCTTGGAGGCGCCCCCGGAGGTGGAGGCCGAAACGGCACCCTGTGGGCCCGCTCTATTGCAAACAGTGGGGATAGCTTTTCTTTGCCAACAGTGTCCACCAACCACTTTTCCATATACGAAACTGGATCCGAACCTTCGGTGCGTTCCGGTATCCCAATAAAGCGCACATTATTGCGCCTCAGACGATTTTCCATATCATCAGACTTGGCTATCAGCAATGACACATTATGAATAACTCGCTGCAAGTCTCTCTTTACAGGTGGCAACTGATCCTCCATATCGCTGACGCGACCCTCGAGTTCTCCCACTCTCTCCTTAAACTGCCGCATATCCTGGCGGATTAATAAAACTTCCTCCTTGAGGCCTCCCATATTAGTATTCAGGGATGTGAGAGCTGCGCTGCACTGCGCTACCATTTTATAAACGTCCGCAATGGTAGGTTCAGGGACAGGCTCCGTCTCCGGTAGTAATGCTGGGCCCTCTCTCTGCTTTACAATCGAGGCGTAAGTAATTGCCTGCTGAGGCTCCGCTCCCCTCACCTCATCAGACACTGCAGTCTCAGGCTCCGGATCAGTAGCCGCGGCGGCCGGGGTGCGGGCGAACCTCCCCAGCTTTACCGCCACATCAGTGAGCTTCGCAGCTTGCGCGGCGCCATCTTGTTTGGACGGAGTGTCCGTGCCGCCGTCTTTACCCTCCTTTTCCCTCTGCTTCTGCCGGGTCATGATAGCACCAGGATATACCCCAGCATCCAGGGAGGCTTCAGTGTGCAGTCGGCTGTCTCTGGAGTTAGGCAGGAGGTGAGCAGACATGAAAATCAGGATTCTTTTCCAGGAGCTCTACGCCATGCGTCTTCCTACATCGGCAGTCAGGCCACGCCCCCGTCTACAGAGTCTTTTAAAATTCATGGACTTTCTATGAATCCATACTCCATGTGCTTGGAGAGCTTACCCAAGACAGTGGATTCTCGCAGATCAAAACTTCTGACATGTTGTTAAGGCATGTCAGAAGTTTGTGAAAATTAAAGGTGCCCTTTAAGGGTTTAAACTTAAACATTATATACTGTACATAAAGACCTATTCATAACATTTCCCTACCCAATAGCATTTTTAGCATTAGGACTCCAGCAGATCAAAATGTATAATATGAATATAATCTTTATAATAGCTGATGTAATATATAAATATAATGGCTGTTTTAAGCAGAAATTATTGTTGTATAGACAGTGATTTTTACATTTTTTAAGGTATTGGAGAACTGATGACTACTGAAGAGAAATCTAAGTTGTATGCAGCAATTGGATATAGTGAAACAGCAGTGGACCCAACATTGCCAAAAACAGTAAGAGTTCAATATTAATGTTAGTAGCTAAATATATAAAATCATGCAAATGTAAGGCTACTTTCTCATTAACGTTTTTTTGCGTATCCGTCATGGATCTGCAAAAACGCTTCCGTTACCATAAGGGTCCATTCACATATCCGTGGTGTATTGCGGATCAAGAATAGGACATGTTCTATTTTTTTGCGGAGCCGCGGCCTGAAAGTCCGGGGCCGCGCTCCAGAAATGTGGATGCGGAGAGCACATAGTGTGCTCTCCGCATCCATTCCTGCCCCATTGAGAATGAATAGGTCCTCACCCGTTCCCGATATTGCGGAACAGATGCGGATCCATTTGCGGACGTGTGAATGGACCCTAATACAACCGTATGCATCTGTCATGAACGTATCCAGTTGTATTATGTCTTCTATAACCATGACTGATCTGTCTTGAACACCATTGAAAGTCAATGGGGGACGGATCCGGCGGATAGAAAAACTCTGCAGGCAGCAGTTTGGTGTCTGCCTCCAGAGCGAAATGGTGACTGATCGGAGGCAAACTGATGCATTCTGAGCGGATCCTTTTCCATTCAGAATGCATTAGGGCAAAACTGATCTGTCTTGGATCGCTTCTGAGAGGCCATGACGGATCTCACAAACGGAAAGCCAACAAATATGGTGTGGAGAAAAGAGCATACACAGAAAGCACATGAATCCATCCAAAACTGAGATGAAGCTCCAACAACCAAAAGGGCGAAGAAGACGCATGTAAATGCATAATGTAGTTGGGTGTTATGATGTAATTGTGCAATACCTATGGCATACTGTATATCATTTTGCTTGAATTCTTATTTATTTAATGAAAATGTAGCCTACCTATGTTTTTATCTATATATAAATCCACACATGCTGCATGCTTATTAAGGTGTTTTTACATTATAGTATGAATCTATGATTGTAAGCGTCAAACTGCTGAGCATGTCCATTCAGTTACAAGAAGACCGAGGAAAATCTGAGCTGATTAATTTTACCATAACTGATTTGAGCACAGTATTAAAGCAGCGTCCTGGTGCACAGGCAATTAGGTAAGCAGTGCGACTTTATTTTTCTTTTCATCACAGCCCTCAAGGAAAAAGACTGTATGCCTTACTGCCCCACTTCCGCTCTCTAGCCATCTATGAGTATGTGCCATCAGCCCTACTTATAATCCCTATCCTGCGATATAGCTATACATTATGTTATTAATCATTTTCGTTCTGTAGATATGTCAAAAAACTTACTTTTATAATATGCTAATTGCCTGTCTACCAGCAAGTAGGGCGGCTACTTGCTGGTAGCAGCCGCAAAAAACTTCTCTTTCGGTGACGTCATCGGCGCAGGCGCACTGACGGAGTGCTGAGGAAGCGAGCCTCCTTATCTCAGAGCGCCTGTGCCGAATCAACACAGGCGCGCGGTTTTTGAAATGCAAACAGGGCCAGCCGGAGGAGGAGATCACGGCTGGCCCTGTCAATCAACAGGAGGAGGGGGCGTTTTTTTGCGGCTGCTACCAGCAAGTAGCCGCCCTACTTGCTGGTAGACAGGTAATTGGCATATTATAAAAGTACGTTTTCTCGCCCAGTTTCCTTGGGGGACACAGAAGACCTTGGTATAGCTCATCTCCCTAGGAGGCGTGACACTAAGAAAAAACTGTTAAGCCCCTCCTCCACAGCTATACCCTCAGCCTGGAGAGAAAGGCTGCCAGTTTTTGCTTAGTGTCCAAGGAGGCAAGACACTCCCTGCTACTGCAGGGCTGTTTTATCCTTGTTTAAATTTTGATTTTTACTTTTTCTTTTCTTTTTGTTCCAGACAATCAGGAACAACAGAGTCGCACTAGACCTCTCTGTTTCTCCCGGGGTCGAGCTGCGCCAGTGCCGGTCATCCGCACTGCTGCCTCCCCCACAGAAGGCAAGGTGGACCAGGGCAGCCCAGCTCCCCTGCATCCCGCCAGCGCAAGGGTCGCCCGCACGCCAAGCCCCTCTTCCAGCGTCCTGCCACTACGGTGCCAGTAGCTGAAGGGGCGACCCTGCTGGAACGGACCGAGGGTGAAGACGGCTATGGTGAGAGAGTGGCTTCTCCAGCCCTACGACCCTCCTGCGTGACTGACCCCCATACTTTAGCCTATCCAAGCAGAGTGGCTATTGGGTGGCTGGACCTAGGCTGGTCCCTGGGGTGTCGCAAGGCGGCAATCTGCTACAGCACTCACCCATTCCTTTTCTCCCCTCCATAGATCATAAGGGACGCGGCAGCCTCACTACAGGATGGAGGTCCGCGCAAAGAGGGGGCGCTTGCCGGTGCGTGCTCAGGGCAGCCGCAAAACTTTAGTCCACGTTCGCGGCCCGCTGGGCCGCACCATCCGGTGCTCCTTCCCGGGCCCCTGACTCTTCCTGGCCGCGGGGTGGCTCCCGCGGCCGGCGTTACATGTGCGAGCTATGCTCCAACTAGGCCCGGCCGACCTTCGGTCCGGTCGGCCGGACTCCGCAAATTTTGGCCCAGGCGTCGCGGCCTGCTGGGCCGCACCTCACGCTCCTCTCGGGTCCCTGATTCTTCCGGCCGCGGGGTGGGCACCCGCGGCCGGCATTGGCTAGAGCTGTGCTCCAACAGGCCCCGGCCGGCCGTCGGTGCATTCCGGCCGGCCGGGCGCTGCATAGTTTGTCAGGCTTCGCGGCCTGCCGACCGCAATTCTGGCACTCGGGGTGGGCTCCCGCGGCCGGTATGTGGGCACCCGCGGCCGGTACTTTAAATGCTTGCGGCCCCGGTCATCCGGGCGCCGGTAAAATTTAGGTCCCGGCTTCACGGTCTGCTAGGCCGCAAATTCAGGCCTCTGTGGGGGGGGGGCGGGAACTCTCCAAGCGCGAATTCTTCCCGCCTGGAGGTTCCCCCGCCTCCAAGAGTTCGCAGCGCCGCCCCCCCCCCCCCCCCACAGGCCAGATGCCTGTTAACCCTTTGGGTACTGGCCGGCTCCTGATGGGCCCGTACGGCCTCCTGTGCCCCTGTATGGTTGCCCCCCTTTCTGCCTCAGGGAGGCTGTAATATTAATAAATAATAATAATAATAATATAATATAATAAAAAAAAAAAAAAAAAAAATTATAATTTTGTTTTAAATAACTGGTCTTGTGGGCTGCGCAGGACGCGGCAGCCTCATCATTCGGTATGCTGTCTGTAGGCATGCCCCCCTCTCTTAGGCGGTATGTCGCGCTCCCCGGCTGCGGCGCTGGCCAAGGCATGTTCCCCCTCCCAGGCGTTTTCTTGCCCTCTCACGGGATACGGCGCTGGCCAAGTGCATGCATAAAATTTTTCTGGCCAGTATGCGTCACCCAGTTCTGGTGGCTGCAGGTGCATGGCCCTCCTTCCTAGGCGGAATACTGCACTCTCTTTGGCTGCGGCCTGGCCTTGTGCATGACCCCCCCCTTTTTTCTAGGCGGACTGCTGCACTCTCACCGGATGCGGTGCTGGCCATGTGCACGACCCCCTTCCACAGGCGGGACGTTGCACTCACTGGATTCGCTGCCGGCCATGTGCATAAACTCCTTCATAGGCGGAATACTGCACTCTCACCGGTTACGGTGCTGGCCATGTGTATGAACCCCTTCCATAGGAGGTATACTGCACTCTCCCCGGATACGGTGCCGGCCATGTGCACGTTCCCCTTCCATAGGCGGAACACTGGACTCTCACTGGATTCGTTGCCGGCCATGTGCATGAACCCTTCCATAGGCGGAATGCTGCACTCTCACCGGATACGGTGCCGGCCATGTGCGTGTACCCCTCCCATAAGAGGTACACTGCACTCTCCACGGATACGGTGCCGGCCATGTGCACGTTCCCCTTCCATAGGCGGAACACTGAACCTCACTGGATCCGTTGCCGGCCATGTGCATGACCCCCCCCTTCCGTGGGCGGTGTGCCGCACTCTCACTGGATTCGCTGCTGGCCTTGGACATGTCTCCTTTCCTCAGGCGACATACGTACACTCTCACTGACTGTGTTTGTTCTCTCGCCAGTGCGTTGCTGGCCATGTGCATGGCCCCATCCATGGCGGGGTGCTCGCACTCTCACTGGATGCGATGCTGGCCATGTGCATGACCCCCATTTCTGGGCATGAGCATGCCCTCTAACTTGGGTGGAATGCTTGCACTCCCATGGAATCTGTGCTGGTCTTGTGCATGGCCACCCCTTATTCCATGGGCGGCATTTTGCACGCTCACGCGATCCACGGCTGTCCGTGTTTATGCGGTGCTGAACTGGTACACGTCCCCCTTCATTGGCGGAGTGGTGCACTCTCACGAAATTCGGTGTTGGGTGGATTTTTGCACAATCACTTAATGATAGAATAACCCTGTGCATGCCCCCTTTCCCTAAGTGTACCTTCCTGCGTTCTGCTGGACATGTGCGGCCATGGGCATGGCCCCCTTCTGGGCGGAATATGGTATGTCCTACTTTTCCATAGTAGGTACTGGCCTTGGTATCCCCCCCTTTTGGGGCGGGCTTCTGCACTCTTGCCGACTGCTGTGTTGGCCAGGTACATTTCCCCCCTTTTCTGGGCGGACTGCTTGCGTTCCATTGCATGCCGTGCTGGTCTTGTGCATGACTGCCTTTCAGGTTGCACTTGCACTTCCGTTGGTACGGTTGGACTCTGGCTGATCCTTCGCTGAGTGACTATTTTTTTGCAGTGAGCGGACTTTCTTGTGCGCTCTGTCCGTTGTTTGGGCCGGGTATGCCTTCTCCTCCCATGGGTGGGTTGGTCTTCTCACTGCTTACGGGGCTACTCGTACGTATGCCTCCCTTTCTCCTGCAACATACCTTTTTTCTCTTGAGATACGATGCTTGCAGCTAGCCTTGCGCTATCTCTCTAAAGAGCTCGTTCTGTCCACCTGTGTGAGCCTACGGTGGTGTTCAACAAACAGCTAATGAATGCCCAATGTGTTCAAAGGTATATATATATATACCTTATATATAAGTAGACGAGCTCTACTTGTTCGCTACTGCACCGAGCTGGGTGGTACTCATTCCTTTCGTCCCTTCCGCCCGGGGTGTGTTCGTGGTCCCTAGATGCGTACCCGTTCGTCCTCCCGCGGCATTGTTTCCCTGCGTTGGTGGTCACATAGTCGAGAGTGCTGTCTGCAGCGTCCCTCGAATTCTGCGTTTTCTCTGGCGGGACTACGGTTCCCTCGCCTACTACCATTCCTCCTCTTCAGATGCGGTGTGGTGTGAGTCCTTCCGGTTGGTGCCCTCTGCGCTTCAGTCTGATCTGTTACCAGGTTCGGGCCGCTCTTCTCGGGAAGGTCACCCAACTTCTCTTGGGTGCTCGCGTACCCAGGTCCGGAGGACCTCCATCTTGGGTTCTTCAGGGTATTCGCCTTCTGCGGGCGGTGAACCGGGCGTCTCGGTGTAGCGGGGTTCTGCTCTTGAGCTGTCCTATGGCTTCCCTGTTGCCCACCCCTCCTTTCGGTTGGAGGGTGTTATGCCGGCCTCTGTCTCGACTGCCTTTTCTCGCCGGCTCTGTTTGGCTCCCGCTCGGTACAGTTCACTCCGATGTGGCTTCTGTCCCGGCCATGCTTCAGAGGCTTTCCTTCGCTGCCCTCCCCTCTGGGGAGAGCATGGTTGTTCATGTGGATGGTTCCGGTGTTCCTTTTGGCCTCGTACTGTTTCCCTTGTTCGCACTGGCTGTACTAGCTGTGTGCCTATTTACCGGGTCTGCCGCGTTCTGTCCTCCAGCTGGGTGCAGATTGAGTTTTTTTTTTTTCCATTCTCGGCAATGGTTCTGCCATGGATTTACCTTCTCGGTAACTTGGGAGGACTACCATTCGGTCAGGGTTGCCCTTGGATCTCCCACACTGGGACTGTAGAACGGCTTCCGTTCTGGCCGTGTTACTGGTCTGCGCATGATCTCGTTGGGTTTTCACCCGCTTGCCCAGGCGACTCTAGCGGGCTCGTTAGTGTTCGCTCCTGGCCGTGTTTCGTCCAGGTTCTGTTGTAGGACTTAGGGTTTTTACCTGGGGTTCTGTGGGAAGCTGGGCGTTTTCCCCTCTCTGCCTTTCTTTCTCCATGGTTCTGTCTTTCTCCAGTCCGGCCTGGACCTGGGACTGGGACCCTGTTGCTTCAAGTGTCGGCGCTGTCCCTCCTCTTTCAGCGTTCCACGGCCCTCTGGGCCTGTCAAGACCTTCTTCCATGGAGCGGCTCTTGGGTTCCCTTTGTACTGCCCTCCGGTACCGCCCTGGGATCTACATACTGGGTTCTTGGCGCTCCTATCTTTCCTTTTGGAGCCGTTACAGTAGTTCTCTCTACTCCTTCTGTCCTGTGCGGTTGTGTTTCCGTAGCCGTCGGGTCTCTGACGGGTGCCTGAGTGGCGGTCCTTCTTGTTCCGAGCCTTCTGTCTTTCCATAGGACAGGGCTGTTCTCCATCCCGTCTCTTCCTTCCTTCTGAAGGTGGTGTTTGTCTTTCGGTTCCGCGAGGCATTCGTCCTCCCCTTCCCGCCCCCGGGAACGGACATTTCACCGTTTGGACGTTGTTTGGGCCTTGCGTTTTTGCTTGGAGATCTCCGGCTCTTGTCGACGTTTGGTCTCTTGTGTTTCTAGGAGGTCCGTGCAAGGGTTGCGGCCTCCAGGGTGGCTTCCTCCGCTTTCTCAGAGTGGCTATTGTTGTGGTTACCGCACAAGGGCAGGGTTCTGCCTTTGGTGTCACTGTCCATTTCACCAGAGCGGTCGGTGTCCCCTGGGCCGGAGGCATTGGGCTTCGGCCATGCATTTGTGCAAGGCGGTCACTGGTCTTCCTTGCACACCTTACCGAGTTCTACAGGGTGCATACTCGGGCTTCAGCGGATGCTGTCTTGGGCTGCCTGGTCTGCAGGCGGCGGTTTCTTGATGCCTTCGGGTGCTTCGCCTTGGTGCTGTAGTCCCTCCCCTCTTGGACTGCTATTGAACGTCCCAAGGTCTTCTGTGTCCCCCAAGGAAACTGGGCGAGAAAACGAGATTTTTGTATAACTTACCAGTAAAATCTCTTTCTCGCTCTTTCCTTGGGGGACACAGCACCCACCCATTCTTTGTTTTTATCTACGCGAGTTTCCGAGTTTGTTTTACCCGTTGGGTAGTTGGCTTGTTGGTTCCACTTCTTGGGCTTTGCCTTTTCTCACTACTTGGACACGCAACTGGCAGCCTTTCTCTCCAGGCTGAGGGTATAGCTGTGGAGGAGGGGCTGAACAGTTTTTTCTTAGTGTCACGCCTCCTAGGGAGATGAGCTATACCAAGGTCTTCTGTGTCCCCCAAGGAAAGAGCGAGAAAGAGATTTTACTGGTAAGTTATACAAAAATCTCGTTTTTTTACATATCTACAGAACGAAAATGATCAATAACATCATGTATAGATATATCGCAGGATAGGGATTATAAGTACCCCCCCAAAAAAATGAGTTTAGTGGGATGACAGAAGCCCTTTAATGTGTGGCTCATGCAATCTCACCTGGTGGTGGTTGTGCTTGTTGATAAGCAGCCTCCTATAGCTGAATTAGGGCACTACCTAGCAATGACACGCTTCTTGAGATTATTCATAATATAATATATATAAATACAATAAAATGCACTTTGAAATTATACAAGTTCTCTTTTTGTTATGACAGATTTGAAGCTCAGATAGGCACATTTGAAATAACAGGCATACCGCTTGACAACGTCATACCCTGCCTGCTCTCTTCACGAAATGTTGTGGTGGATAATAACATTTCACTGTTGAGTCTTATGTTTGAAACCAATCCGCTAGATGAAAGTGCTGACCAAAGACTGATAGTGGATTCTCAGCCTCTGGAAATAATATACGATGCTGTAAGTACCTTTAAATTGTATTGTTGCTTAACTTGTGAACATGCCTTTCTTCTATAGAACTTGTTCAGGTATGCATTGGGGGAAATGTACTAAACTAAATGGGCCAATATTGTCTATTTCCCCAGAACCACATTTATTCAGTGTTTGACACTTCTGCCTTAAAGGATAACTGTCATATTTATTTATTTTTTCCTAAAGTGTAGGACAAGTGATAGGTAACAATTTTGCAATAGACTTTATTTAGCCAAAACTTTTATTTTTGGTAGAAAACTGGGGCTGAAATGGCCCTTAGCAGCACTCTTCAAAAGAGCGTTGCTAAGGGCCATCCGTCTCCTATAAAAAAAGGGGAGACAGGCTGTGCAGACGCTGTGCTTCTGTCTCCTGTGCTTCCCTGGGAGACAGAAGGCTGGTCACAGGAGTCTTAGGAGATAAAATTACATTTATATGCCCCCTTTCTATGCAATCTAATGCTCCGTTACATTCACTGACCTGTGATAATAATTCATGAAGCAGCCGCTGGAAGTAGGAGCACTGTGCGCAGTGAGCCGGCTGCTGCTTCATGAATTATCACAGGGATCGCAGGTCAGTGAATATTACGGAGCATTAGATTGCATTGTTTTTTTTTTGTTTTTTTTAAAGAATACATGTGTTTACTGAAATATATGTTACAGAAGAGCTTTTAGGTTCACTGTAAGCAGATCTCTTTGGAAAACTATCAAAGATATAGGTAATTATGTGGTACAGCATATGATTACTAAAAACGCTGTGTGAAAAGTCACTTTGTTCATGGTGTCCCCTAATATTGCATTTGCCTGGAAACTTATGAGGACCTAGAAATATGTATATAATACCTGCAATGTCCCTGTCAGCCTGCCACCAGATGTAGCCCACACTTGTATTCTGTTACCAGAGCACACCTTCACAGAGGGAGATTTCCAGAAACATGGTTGTGCCTTCACATATCACAGCATTGTTGTTTTTGTTTTTTTCTTACATATATACTAGAAAACTATCAACAGTCTAGTGGATTTTTTCCGTCCACCCAAAGAGGTTCATCTTGAGCAACTTACCTCTGCCACTTTGAATAAGTTGGAAGAGTTCAGGGATAAAACATCAACAGGTAAGCTATTTACACACTAATGGCTGTTTATAGATTTCTGATGACTCTCTCTGGTCTCCCGTCCATTCTCTCAGTGTTGGAGATAGCATCAGGAATAAGAAGGAAAACAAACACAAGGTAGTTTGCAGTTGAGAATCACTTAGGCTGTGTACCAGTGTATAGAGAAAGGAGAGCACCCATGGCAAACTCTGCAGGAGGGGGGATCACTTCTCAGCATCAGTGTTTGTCAGCACAAGGAGAAGAGGCTGTAGATGGAGAAACCAATATAGCCGTGACTCTTTACTTGACACATAAGAGCTAGTGAAGACAGCAGCATCTTGGACACACATCCAACAGATATTACTGGGTGTATAATGACCACATGAGTAAAGTCTGAAACTAGGAGCAATTTATAAACTGAATATCAGGCGTCTGAAAATAAATGAAGGGATGAAGAATGCAGAGTTAAACTTAGTGCCTACTTTGAGTAAATAAGTTTGCAGTGACAAACGTTTCAGTACCTTTTTTAAGGACAGAGAATTTTTTTGATTCTTGCCTTACAGCTTTGCAACAGCCATAACGCCATTTTTCAATTATTGTAGCTTTGAAAGGGTGTGTTTTCTTTTTGCCAAATGAGTAGTATATTTCATTGTAAATACAGTACCAGTCAAAAGTTTGGACACACCTTTTCATACCATGCTCTGTCTTTCTTTTGTTTTTTCTATATTGTACATTTATATTGAAGACATGAGAACGATGAAGGAATACATATGGAATTAAGTAGTAAACAAAAAAAAAGTGTTAAACAAACCAGAATGTGTTTTATATTTTAGAGTCTTTAAACTAGCCCACTTTTGCTTTCAAGACAGCTTTGCAAACTCTTGGCACTCTCTCAATTAGCTTCATGAAGTAGTCGCCTGGAATAGTTTTCCAAAAATCTTGAGGGAGTTCCCAAAGGTGCTGAGCATGTGTTGGCTGCTTTCCTTTAGGCCTCATGCACACGGCCTTTGTTTTGGTCCGCATCTGAGCCCCTATTCACTTCAATGGGGCCGCAAAAGATGCGGACAGCACTCCGTGTGCTGTCCGCATCCGTTGCTCCATTCCGTGGCCCCGCAAAAAAATAGAACATGTCCTATTCTTGTTCGCACTTTGCGGACAAGAATAGGCAGTTAAATTTAAAGACTGTCTGTCTGTGCTGTTCTGCAAATTGCGGAACGCGCACGGACGCCATCCGTGTTTTGAGGATCCGCGATTTGCGGACCGCAAAACACACCATGGTCGTGTGCATGAGGCCTTAGTCTGCAATTCAACTTATCCCAAACCATCTCAATTGGTTTAAAGTTGGGTGATTGTGGAGGCAATGTCATGTGACGCAGCACTCCATCACTGTCCTTGATCAGATAGCCCTTACATAGCCTGAGGTGTGTTTGGGGTCATTGCCCTGTTGAAAAAAAGATGATGGTCCCACTAAGCGCAAACCAGATGGCATGATATGTTGCTGTGGTAGCCATTCTGGTTAAATGTGTCTTGAATTTTGAATAACTGTGTCAACAGTGTCACCGGCAAAGCAACCCCACACCATCACACCCCTCCTCTTCCATGCTTCACTTTCGGAACCACGCATGTAGACTCCATGTCCAGTCTAATGTCTTTTCCTTGTGTTTCTTGGCCCAAGCAATCCTCTTCTTTTTGTTGCTGTTCGTCAGTAGTGGCTTCTTTGCATCAATTTGACAATAAAGGCCTGATTCTCATAGTCTCCTCTAAACAGTTGATGTTGAGATGTGTCTGGTACTTGATCTCTGTAAAGCATTTATGTAGGCTCTGAGTTCAGATGCTGTTCATTTTTAGTTTTTTGAGGCTGGTAACTCTAATGAAGTTATCCTCTGCGGTAGGGTTGTTGTGGGTATCGAAATTTCGATACCCAATCGATACTTTTGTCCCGGTATCGATACGATACTGGGATTTCCATTAGATACTGGGCTGCGCTTCTGCGCAGTCTAGTATCTCTGAACATGAGCGCGCTGCTGTTGGCGTGCTCATGTTTTCTCAGCAGCACGGGGAGAAGGAAGCTGTCCTCCCTCCCCCCTGTGCTGCTGCTGCCCCCAATGAACGGGGAGAGGGGCGGAGGAGGGGCGGGCGCACTGCGCCACCAATGATACGACTTTTCCTACACAGAGCGGCGCCCAGCGATGTCCCAGCACTTGCTATTAGTCCTGGGCGCCGCTCCGTTCGCCTGGTGTACTCCATTACTGTCTCCTCTCCTGCTCCATATGCTGATTACTATCGGAGCGATGGGGAGGAGACATCAGCTTCACTAGTGGGCGTTCCTTCTCCCTGGCTGTAGCGTTGTCCAATCGCAGCGTAGGAAGAAGCACTAGTGAAGCTGATGTCTCCTCCCCATCGCTCCGATAGTAATCAGCATGTGGAGCAGGAGAGAAGACAGTAATGGGGCACTGCGGGTGAACGGAGCGGCGCCCAGGACTAATAGTAAGTGCTGGGACATCGCTGGGCGCCGCTCTGTGTAGCCTAATACTTAAAGTCTGGAGTCTGGACCCAGGAAAAGTAGTCTAACACATAATACAGGAGGCGGGTGCCGGCAGCAGAATCGCATTTCCAGCACCCTGCCTCTGACAGGGAGCTGTGCGGCACCTGAGGGGTTAACTGCCGCTGATCTTCCAGTACCCGCCTCCTGTAATTATCATTGGTGGCACAGTGCGCCCCCCCCCCCCCCCCCCCGTCCCATTAAAATCATGCGACGGCCCCTCAACTCCCCCAGTATTAAAATCATTGGTGGCAGTGGCCACAGGGTCCTCTCCCCTCCCCCTCATTGGTGGTGCAGTGGCAGCTTCTGATCGGAGCCCCAGCAGTGTAAGCCTGGGGCTCCGATCGGTTACCATGGCAGCCAGGACGCTACTGAAGCCCTGGCTGCCATGGTAACATCCCTGATGCTGTGTGCACAGAGCACAGAGCAGCAGGGACAGTGTGAAGTCCTATTCACCCTGATCTCTATCAGGGTGAATAGGACAAGGGATGAAAAAAAATCCCAGGTTCTAGCCCCTAAGGGGGGAAATAGTTATTAAATAAAAAGTATAAAAATAAATAAAGTAAAAATAAAAACCCCACCAAAATATGAAGTATAAATCGCCCCCTTTTCCCAATTTCACATATAAAATGTATAAATAATAAACATATTACATATTGCCACGTCAGAAAAGTCCAAACTATTAAAATATAAAAAAATAAAATCTATGCGGTGAACGCTGGAACAGAAAAAAATAAATAAAAACTGCGCGATTCGCCATTTTTTTAAATGCGGAATGCACGTGGCTTTTTTGGTTTATTTTTTTTCGCGTGGTATCGAATGGTATCGAGTATCGCAATACTTTTTCATGGTATCGAAACTCTTGTCTTCCTTTCCTGGAGCGGTCCTCATGAAAGCTAGTTTCATCATAGCATTTTAAGTTAAGCGCAGTAGTGAAAACCATGAATCTTTTGGAATTTTTCAGGATTTTTGGTCTTAAAGTAATGATGGGCTGTTGTTTCTTTTTATGTAGTTGACTGGTTCTTGACATAATGTGGATTAGAATAGTAGTTGAATAGGGCAAAATGCTGTCTGGAACTGTTTACCAATCCTACCTCTGCACAACACAACTGATGGTCTCAAACACATTATGAAGGCAAGAAATTCCTCAGATAAACTGTTGACAAGGCCTACCTGTTAATTGAAAACCATTCCAGATGAATACCTCATGAAGCTGACTGAGACAATGCCTAGAGTATGTAAAACAACACATTCTGGTTTAACACTGTTTTGTTTACTACTTAATTTAATGTGTTTCTTCATCATTTTCATATCTTCAATATTTATAATGTAGAAAATAAAGTGTCCAAACTTTTGACTGGTATTGTTTTTGCAGTTCATTTAACTTGGTATTTCATTTTGATTAACTTTTGTTTAGAGTGCAGCATTCCAAAAGGTGACATTTTGTTCTGGGCATTAGGGCCCAAAACTCTGCCATCATGAAAGGGTTAAGTGAAATATGTTGCTGGTGCACCATGCAGACTGTCCTTTTAGGCACTGAACTTTCTTGTTATTCATGTGCTGATGCAAAGTGACCTACAATAATTGAATCAGTGTTTGTGTATGTATATTGGTTTCCTTAGAAAAAAAACTAAGTGATTTTCACAGTAATATTACTGAGTATTTTTGTTTATCTTTTTATTTCATTTTATCTAGGTCTACTGTATGTTATAGAGACTCAGAAGGTTCTTGACTTGAAAATAGACCTAATGGCTTCATACATCATTGTTCCCCAAAATGGCTTTTATGATTTAAACTCAAACTTGCTTATTTTGGACCTTGGTAGTTTGAAGGTGAGTGTGGAAAACACAGCTGTAAACAGTTTCAGAGGTTTTTTTGTACAGTTTTTTTTGTAGGATAAAACATAAAAGGACTGATCTTTTAGATTTACTACTAATCCTGTATATGGCGTAAACTTAGACAGCTTTTTTAGACCTTCACCAGATTTATCACAGTGACTTAGGTTGGTTGATAAATTTAGTGCAAGGGTTAAGACACTTAAGTTATATTTATGGTAACCAGAATATCCCTTTATGTTTTAGACGAATTCATCATCAATAATTGCCTAATTTAATGTAAATTTCACATATTTACCAGTAGTTATAAAAGTACTTTTCTTCCTCTGCATTGACCTGTAGTTCTGAGCCTTTGTTAGGTTGAGCATGCTCAGTGTGTTACTATCAATTCTCTAGTTAAATGTCTTGTGAAACAATGGGCATGTTAGTGTGCTGGTGATTACTGAGCAGATGGGGCGTGACTGGACTGTATATCAGGCAGCCAATCGATTAAACATCAACACTCATGAACAAGCACAAACTAACGGCAGGAAAGCTAGGGATTGTGGGGATTGTAGTTTTGTGAGGGAAGATCAGGCGCCATGATCCCCTCAGTGTGTTGCAGGCTCACACAGAAACTAGACAAATGAATTGCAAGGTAAATTGAAACTCTAGTTATATGTATAGGTATGGGTTCTGGTTGGGTCACAGCTTGCAGCCCCAATGCAGTTTTTCAAAAATGTTGTGTTTAGTTACTTTACCGGAATACCACTTTAACTTTATAAAAACTATTGGTTGGCTTAGTTTGCAACAGGATTTTACCCCAGAATTCTGGTGCAATTTTGCTGCAAAATAGTTCTACTAACCCACACCACTTTTGTTCTAAACTAAACCCCTTGGCAAGCTAGGGACAAAGGATTTTATTAAAACTAGATGTGCCAGTTTGACCTAAGTATAGTCTAGGTGCATTTGCATTAGTGAATGTGGACCAATTTGCCTTCAAGAAAAAACATCCATCCAACATTGTGTGGCAGTATCCAGCCTAATAGTAAAATAAAGAAAACAAGATGGATCTAGCATGAGTTTCTTTAATAAACACACAGAAAATATATTTTACGTACTATTATTTGCTTTCTTTGCAAAAGTATTTTTTTTTATCATTGCTGGTAAACATTTTGCCCAGTTTGTTTGATAAAGTAGCAATTAGTGATATAGATCTTGGCATTCTAAGCTGGGGCAGGATATAAACCGGTAGGATACCAGCGCTGTCAGGATCACAAATCCCAGCGCCGAACAGCTCCTGCACCCGCCCGATTAGCTGCAGGGGCACGGCAGTTACTGATAGCAGGACCCCTGCTGTATGCTCCGGCATCGGTGAAAACACAGATGCCGATGCATTAACCCTTGCACTGTGGCAGTTAGCACTGACAGCGGCACATGCGGTATCCTGCCGAGAGCGGGGTGGCTATCGGATCCCTGCGTTGCTGTGACGGGGACCCGATGGCGGGGAAGGCCTTCCTTAGGCATCGTGGCTGCCTTCCCTGTATGCCTGTGAAATCCAGCCCCCTGGATCTCACAGGCAGGAAGCTGTACGTGTATTACACAGTGTAATACACTTACAGCCAATGCATTACAATGCAGAAGAATAGTAATGCATTGTAAAGAGGATCAGATCCCCAAAAGTTAAAGTCCCAGAGTGGAACAAAAAATATAGTGAAAAAATAAGTTACAAAAAAAAAATGTTTAATATTTCAAGTAAAAAACAAAACAAAAAACTTCCCCCCCCCCCCAAAAAAGAAAAAAAATAGTGAAAAATAGGGAAAAAAAGAAAAGTAGACATATTCGGTATCGCCGCTTCCGTATCAACCGACTTATAAAAACAGTATAATATCAAGCGAACAAAATGGCGTATTAAGCCCAAAATGGTACCGATCAAACCATCATCTCATCCCACAAAAAATGAGCCCCTATCTAAGACAATCGCCCAAAAAATAAGAAAATAGGTCTCTCAGAAAATGGCAACACAAAAACATGATTTTATTCTGTTCAAAAATGCTTTTTAACAAAAATAAAAATGATAGAAGGTATTGCCGCATCCGTAACAACCTGCTCTAAAACAATATCACAGTATATACCCCCTCAGGTGAATGCTGTAAAAAAAAAAAAACATGCCAACACTGTCATTTTTTTTAAGCTTGCCTCACAAAAAGTTTAATACCAAGCGATCAAATGTACCCCAAAATCATACCAATCAAACCGTCGCCTCATCCCGCAAAAAATGCGTCCCCACATAAGACAATCACTTAAAAAATAAAAACCAGTGGAACACGCAAACCAATCTATCAAAATCTGCACTGCAAAAGCCATATGGCTCTTCTTACATTCTGAATCCTGCCATGTACCCCCCCAGCAGTTTACCACCACATATGAGGTGTTGCCATATTCAGCGATTGATAGAATTCTCTGTGTAAGGCCCCATGCACACGGCCGTGTTTCACGGCCGTGTGCGGGCCGTGGAACCGCGGCCTGGATCCCTCCTGAGAGCAGGAGCGCACGGCGTCACTGGTTGCTATGACGCCGTGCGCTCCCTGCTGCCGCCGCAATACAGTAATACACTGGTATGATCTATACCAGTGTATTACTGTACTGTGCTGGCAGCAGGGAGCGCACGGCGTCATAGCAACCAGTGACGCCGTGCGCTCCTGCTCTCAGGAGGGATCCAGGCCGCGGTAACACAGGCCGTGTGCATGGGGCCTAAGTGTGTATACATAGATAGCTGTCAGTCACTGAAAGCTGTACACAGGGGAGGTGTTATCAGCGACTGATAGTATTCTCTGTGTAAATGAGTAATTATAGATAGTGGTCAGTCACTGATAGTTATACATGGGGGAGGTGTTATCAGTGATCGATAGCTTTCTTTGTATAAGTGTGTATGTAATGTGTTTGTAAACTAAAGCATGCTTTAAGTATGTTTTTCCCTTTTTCCCTTTGAGATGACCAGTAAGAGTCGCTGTAACCTGCCTCAGTTGAAAATAGGACAAAACAGCCTTGAAGACATTATGTCACGAGCCTATGAAAGCTTTGATGTACAGCTTAGCAGCATGCAGTTGCTCTATAGCAGACATTGTAAGTAATATACTTTTCAGGCTTATTATTTTCCCAGTGTTAGATTTTAGATCAGTGACTTCCTTATTTTGCCTTTGCTCATATGTTTCATATTAATTGCTTTGTGCAGATGAGAACTGGAAGGAGGCCCGCTCACAAAAGCATTCGGCACTACATATCCTAGAGCCAATGGACCTCAGAGTGGACTTCAGCCGTGCCATGGTAGTGACCGATGCCAGAATGCCCAAGTAAGCATATACATTCTAATTCACATTATTTCGAAGTGATATTGTTGCAGCTGTAAATAACATGGTCACTGGTTTTAAACATGTTAGGAATAGTAAGGTTGGTTTGTAGCACACAATATTGTTATTACCTTTCCCTTGTGCTATTCCGAAGTATATTGTAGGATTCCAGTGATCATTTGAAAGAACGGTGAATACGCTATCCATTGCCAATATATGATGGGAAAGAAGAATATTTTTTAATACGTTTTTAAGTTATTTTGGCTATAAAAGAGGACCTGTCACCACTCCTGCCTGTTTTAATAGCTACATGCATTCCCCATGTAATAACAATTCTGGAACATCTATTCTTATGGCTCTATGTTGGGCCATCCCTTTACTATTTCTACTAAAAGTTCTGAATGAAGTTGGGGGGGGGGGGGGGTGTATCTGCACAGTCTGAAAATGGCAGCACTGATTGGATAGAGTGAGTCTGTGCAGGTACACCCCCCCCAACTGGTTACAACTCCTCTGTACCCTTACTGCAGACTGCTAGCATTTCATACATAACTTCTGGTATAAATAATAAAGGAATGAGACAACATAGAGCCATAAGAATAGATGCTCCAGAATTGTTATTACTTGGAGAATGCATGTAGCTATTAAAACAGGCATGTCAGGAGTACTGTAGAGATATAACAAAACAAATGGGAACATTTGCAAGAGCCTGCAGTCCTAAGAAAATCAGGATAGTGATACTTTGTGGGGAATGGAATCATTCATGCCATATAAGCAAATGAAAATAAACTCAAATCTTTATTTTATCTTATCTGTGACAATGGATATTGTTCTACCACATGAGTTTAAAAAAACTAACAAAAAACCTGTACAACCGTGTAAAAGATAGAGGGAGTAACATTCCCCCTATGTGTCGATACTTCTGCACATGAATGGCTGCAGTGCTCACATCTTGTGTCGACATTTCATTGCTAGAGCAGGAAGAACAGAGACAAGTGGGGGACCAGGGTAGCATTAGCACCAAGCAGCAGGGAAGAGGAAATGTCAGCATTACTTCTTATGTCGTTTTACATTGTTGTAAGCTGCTTTTAAAAAAAACCCATAAAAGACAACCCCTTTAGTGTGTAATCGGGAGAATAAACTGAGAGTTAAAATGTGAACAACATTTATTAAATAATTAGCAACTATTTTAAGAAAGTTTTATTGATGCATTTTTATTTTTTTTTCCCTTTTTTTTTCCCTTCAGAATTAAATTGTTTGGGGAACTGCCTATACTTTCTGTAAAGATTTCTGACCAGAAGTTGAAAGGTGTATTGGAACTAATTGACAGTATTCCTAAACCCGAGTCTTCTACTGCACCATCTGCTTCTCCTAAGAAAGCTCCTGTTAGTATTTTCATTTCCATGTAATCCTTTCTAACCAATTTGTATAAAGAATTGCTGTTTTAAACTTGCATGAAAAAGTAAAATGCATGTTATAAAATTAGTGGGCAGAGGGATATACTCCTCTGCATTAGAACGGACAAATGTGTCTTGTGCTAATTATGGGAGGCATATATTAAAGTTGTCTCACCAAGACAACTGCTTTTTAAAAAAAAGTCTGCACTGTGTTATCAAGAACAGATATGGCTTTAGTTAAATCCTTTAAGGACTGGGCCTATTTTCATTTTTTTTTATTTTTTTATTTTTTTATTTTTCCTCCTCACATTCCAATATCCATAACTTATTTTTTTCCATCCACATGGCCATACGAGAGCTTATTTTTTTGCGGTGCAAGATGCATTTTGGCTCCATTTAATTTACTGTCATATTGGCAAAAACAGGAAAAAAAAGTTTTGTGGGGTAAGATTAAAAAAATCCTCAATTCCGCCAATGTTTTTTTTTTGTTTTGACATTAAAAATAACATGACGTCCTTATTCTGCATCTCAGTACGATTACGGTGATACCAAATTTATGTAGTAAATTAGTTTTATTAACCCCTTAAGGACCCAGAACGAGAATGCTCGTCCTAAATAGCCAGTACTTTGTGCCCCAGGAGGAGCATTCTCACCCTGTGGTCATTCCTCCCCCCATGTGCAGTGCCGCGATCAGCAGCAGGGATCTGGCTGTTACTGACAGCTGGATTCCTGCTGCATCCACCAGCATCGGTGATAACGAGATAAACCCCTCATATGCCACGGTCTGCACTGACCGCGACATATGGGAGCATTTGCTCTCCCTCTCCTGAGCCATCGGGTCCCCGTGCTGCAGTGGCGGGGACCCAATGGTTGCCATGGCAGCCCCAAGCCAATTTAAAGGCCTTGGGCCCGGCCGCTATGGAGGCCTATGAGGCCCAGCCCCCAGGCTGGGTCTCATAGGCAAACTATCAGTATATTAGGCCTCATGCACATGGCCGTTGGACTGAGGTCTAATTAACATTGTGGGTCTGATCTGAGGTCTGATTAACATTAGGGTCTGATCTGAGGTCTGATTAACCTTGGAGGTCTGATGAAAACATTTTTTTCCGGATTTTCCTCCTCTAAAATCTAGGTACGCCTTATGGGCAGGTGCGTCTTAGAGGGTAATTCCCCAATAATAAAGCCTAAGAAATATGTTGAGCTATGGAGAACCTTGTTTCTCTGATTTGCATGTATGTGTGTGTCTGTGTGTGTGTGTATATGTATGTATATATATATATATATATATATATATATATATATATATATATATATATTCTTTTTTTTCTTTTCTCACGCTCTCTCCTCCTCCCATCAGGTGGGCAGGTGGAGATGAGTGGGGGATGGTTGAGTTGTGATTGCATAATCCCTTAAAGACCCATGACGTACATATACGTCATCTCTGGCCGTGACTTAAGGACCAGAGAAGTACATGTACGTCATGGTGATTGGGCGGGTGCAGGAGCTGCGCCTGCCCGATCAGCGGCAGGGTTCCAGCAGTCACTGATAGCAGGACCCCTGCTGCATGCGCCTGCATCAGTGAAATCACCAATGCCGGCGCATTAACCCCTGCACAGCCGCGGTCAGCGCTAATCGCGGCACGTGTGATGTCTATGCAGGGAGGAAGCAGCCATTGGGTCCCCGCACTGCTGTGACGGGGACCCAATGGCATGGAAGGCAGCCCGATGCCTTCCTTAGGCATCGTGGCTGCCTTCCGGGAGAGCCTGTGAGATTCAGCCCCCTGGATCTCACAGGCAGGAAGGCTGTAAATGTATTACAGTTTGTAATACACTTACAGCCAATGCATGACGATACAGAAGTATTGTCATGCATTGTAAAGAGGATCAGACCCCCCAAAGTTGAAGTCCTAGAGTGGGACAAAAAATTAAGTGGAAAAAAAAAGTTTCAAAAATAAAGTTTTCCCCCCAAAAATCTAAAGTTTCAAGTAAAAAATAAATAAAAATGTCCTTTTGCCAAAATAAAGGGGAAACAATTGTAAAAAATAGTGAAAATATCACAGGACCTAACCCCATTAGGTGAACACCGTCAAAAAATAAAATAAAAACAGCTAAATAAACCATTCTAAGAGTCACCTCATCCCGCAAAAAATGAGGCCCAAAAAATAAAAAAAACTATGATTCAGAATATGGAGACACTAAAACATCATTTATTTGCTTTTATTGTGTACAACTTAAGTAAATAAAAAAATATTACATATTTGGTATTGCCACGTCCGTAACAACCTGCTCTATAAAAATACCACATGACCTAACCCCTCAGATGACCACCGTAAAAAAATAAAAATTAAAACTGTGTCAAAAAAGCCATTTTTTGTTACCTTACATCACAAAAAGTGTAATAGCAAGTGATCAAAAAGTTATATGCACCCCAAAATAGTGCCAATAAAACCGTCATCTCATCCCACAAAAATATTACTCTACCTAAGACAATTGCCCAAAAACGGAAAAAAACTATGGCTCTCAAAATATGGAGACACTAAAACATGATTTTTTTTGTTTCAAAAATATTATTGTGTAAAACTTAAATTAAAAAAAGCATACATATTAGGTATTGCCACGTCCGTAACGACCTGCTCTATAAAAATATCACATGAACTAACCCCTCAGGCAAACACAGTCAAAAAATAAAAATAAAAACTGTGCTAAAAAAAACAACTTTTTTTGTCTCCTTACATCACTAAAAGTGCAACACCAAGCGATCAAAACGGCATATGCCCCCCAAAATAGTACCAATGTAACCGTCACCTAATCCCGCAAAAAATGAGCCCCTATCTAAGACAATAAAAATAAAAAATACTATGGCTCAGAATATGGAGACACTAAAACATCATTTTTGGGGTTTCAAAAATGCTTTTATTGTGTAAAACTTAAGTGGAGTCACTAAAACATGATTTTTTTTTTTGTTGAAAAAATTATATCCTTGTGTAAGGCCTCATGCACACAGCCGTTGTTTTGGTCCGCATCCGAGCCGCAGTTTTGGCGGTTCGGATGCGGACCCATTCACTTCAGTGGGGCAGCAAAAGATGCGGACGGCACTCTGTGTGCTGTCCGCATCCGTTGGTCTGTTCCGTGGTCCACAAAAAAAATAAAAATATAACGCCCTATTCTTGTCCACTCTTTGCGGATAAGAATAGGCAGTTATATTAAAGGCTGTCCGTGCTTTGCAGATCCGCGATTTGCGGATTGCAAAACACATAACTGTCGTGTGCATGAGGCCTAAAACTTACATAAATAAAAATAAGTAGACATATTAGGTATTGCTGCGTCCGTAAGGACCTGCTCTATAAAGATATCACATGACCTAACCCCTCAGGTGAATACCGTAAAAAATAACAAATAAAAACGGTGTCAAAAGAAATTTTTTGTCACCTTACATCACAAACAAGCGATCAAAAAGTCAAACCGTCATCTCACCCCGAAAAAAATTAGCCCCTACACAAGACAGTCGCCCAAAAAGAAAAAAAAAACTACGGCTCTAAGAATATGTAGACACTAAAAACTTTTTTTTTAATTTTTTTTTTATGCTTTATCTAAAACTGAAACATATTTGGTATTGTCGTGTCCGTAACAACCTGCTCTATAAAAATACCTCATGATATAACCTGTTAGATGAACGTTGTAAATAACAAAAAATAAAAATGGTGCCAAAACAGCTATTTCTTGTTACCTTGCCTCACAAAAAGTGTAATATAGAGCAACCAAAAATAATATGTACCCTAAAATAGTACCAACAAAACTGCCACCTTATCCCGTAGTTTCCAAAATGGGGTAACTTTTTTGTAGTTTCTACTCTAGGAGTGCATCAGGGGGGCTTCAAATGGGACATGGTGTCAAAAAACCAGCCCAGCAAAATCTGCCTTCCAAAAACCATATGGCGTTCCTTTCCTTCTGCGCAATGCCTTGTGCCCGTACAGTAGTTTACGACCACATATGGGGTGTTTTCTGCCAAAAAAAATTGAAATTCTGAAATTTCATCTCTATTTTCCATTAATTCTTGTTGAACACCTAAAGGGTTAACACAGTTTGTAAAATCAGTTTTGTATACCTTGAGGGGAGTAGTTTCTAAAAATGTCTAAAATGGGGTCATTTTTGGGTGGTTTCTATTATGTAAGCCTCACAAAGTGACTGCAGACCTGAACTGGTCCTTAAAAAGTGGGTTTTGGAAATTTTCTGAAAAATTTCCAGATTTGCTTCTAAATTTCTAAGCTTTCTAATTTCCCCAAAAAATAAAATGGCTTTCACAAAATGATCTACATGTAAAAGACATATGGGGAATGTAAAGTAATAACTATTTTTGGAGGTATTACTGTCTATTATAAAAGTGGAGAAATAGAAATTTGCAAATTTTTCCAAATTGGTATTTTTTTATAAATAAAAATAAAATGTTTGACTCAATTTTAACACTGTCATGAAGTACAATATGTGACGAGAAAACACTCTCAGAATGGCCTGGATAAGTAAAAACGTTTTAAAGATTTGCAAAAAATGGCCTGGTCCTTAAGGTGAAATATTGCAGGGTCCTTAAAGGGTTAATTATATTATTATGATATGATCTGCAAACGATTTCATAAACTGTGTAAATACTATCAATTCCGGTGCTTGTGATATGTAGATCAATTGTCCTGAAGTATTAATTTCAGTATATGTTTTCATCCTCTCAACTTTACAGAGCCAAAAGTCGCCTCCAATGACTACACCTCTTCTTGTTGCAAAGCATCCTGATTTAGTGGCTCTGCAATCAATCATTGAATCTGGTAAAATAAAAACCTAAATAGTTGACTTCTTTTAATTGCGTTTCTGCAGGACTGCGCAAATTCCTAATGATTAATGAGGTAACCTCTTTAAGTCGAACCATCCAATTTTGCATATACAGGCAAAACACCGGATTCGCCAAATTTCCTTCTCCCACAACATGAAAACATGAAATGACATGAAAAAGACATAAAAACCGCACCAATAGTGAAGCACTGTAAATGATGCTCACGCGCACTCTTTACTGATATACTCACAAGCGCAGGTGGAATGCAGGCACATCAAACCAATATAACAGTCTTATATTCCTCCTATTTTCTCTCTTCTCACACAATTCCTATAGGATGTTAAAAGTTGGTCCAATAGTGAGGAACCGTCGTGCACTTTGACATCAAAATTTCTCGCCCAATTTCCTTGGGGGACACAGAAGACCTTGGGTATAGCTCATCTCCATAGGAGGCGTGACACTAAGTGAAAACTGTTAAGCCCCTCCTCCACAGCTATACCCTCAGCCTGGAGAGAGAGGCTGCCAGTTTTTGCTTAGTGTCCAAGGAGGCAAGACACTCCCTGCTCTGCAGGGCTGTTTTCTCCTTGTTTTTAATTTTGATTTTTACTTTTTCTTTTCTTTTTGTTCCAGACACTACGGGACAACAGAGTCGCACTAGACTTCTCTGTTTCTCCCGGGGTTGAGCTGCGCCAGTGCCGGTCATCCGCACTGCTGCCTCCCCCACAGAAGGCAAGGTGGACCAGGGCAGCCCAGCTCCCCTGCATCCCGCCAGCGCAAGGGTCGCCCGCACGCCAAGTCCCTCTTCCAGCGTCCTGCCACTACGGTGCCAGTAGCTGAAGGGGCGACCCTGCTGGAACGGACCGAGGGTGAAGACTGCTATGGTGAGAGAGTGGCTTCTCCAGCCCTACGACCCCCTCCCCCCACCCAGGTCTCCTGCGTGACTGACCCCCATATTGGTCCCTGCTGGTCCTAGGTCGGATCCCTGTTAACCTCTTGGATGCCGACGGCTCCCATCTGGAGGAGACCCTAGGATGGCTAGCCTCTCAAAGAGGCTGTGCCCTTATATGGTGGCCCCTTCCTGCCTCAAAGAGGCTGTGTTTTAGAATAATAATAAAAAAAAATAAAAAATTTTTTTTTAATAAAATTAAATAAAAAATATAAATACAGAAATAATATAAGAATTAACAGTATGTGTGTATATATATATATATATATAATAAGAGGTATCTGTATTTTTTTGTTGGCTGCGCAGGATGCTGCAGCCTGACCTTAGAGCGCTGGCCGTATGCCTGCCCCTATTCCATAGGCGGCATGTTGCGCTCCGTGGCACTGGCCAAGTATACATGTTCCCCTTCTAGGCGGACCCTTGCCCTCTCCTGGGATACGGCGCTGGCCAGGTGCAGGCCGCCCTTTTCTATAGGCAGAATTAGTCGCCCTCTCCAGTCACGGTGCTGGCCATGTGCATGACCCCCCATTATAGGCGGCATACTGCACTCTCTCTGGCTGCGGGCTGGCCTTGTGCATGACCCCCTTCTGTAGGCGGAATACTGCCCTTTTACCGCATACGATGCTGACCATGTGCACGACCCCCTTCCATAGGCGGAACGCTGCACTCTCGCTGGATTTGCTACGGCCAGATGCATGACCTCCTTCCATAGGCGGAACGCTGCACTCTCGCTGGATTTGCTACGGCCATATGCATGACCTCCTTCCATAGGCGGAACGCTGCACTCTCGCTGGGTTCGCTACGGCCATATGCATGACCTCCTTCCATAGGCGGAATGCTGCACTCTCGCTGGGTTCGCTACGGCCTTATGCATGACCTCCTTCCATAGGTGGAATGTTGCACTCTCTCTGGCTTCGCTGCTGGTCATACGCATGACCTCCGTCCAAAGGAGGGCTGCTGCGCTCTCTCTCTCTGGATTCGCTGCCGGCCATATGCATGACCTCCGTCCATGGGCAGAACGCTGCACTCTCGCTGGATTCGCTGCCGGCCATATGCATGAGCCGGCCATGTGCATTGCCTCCTTCCATAGGCGGAATGCTGCACTTTCTGGATTCGCTGCCGGCCATACGCATGACCTCCGTCCATAGGCGGAATGCTGCACTCTCTCTGGATTTGCTGCCGGCCATGTGCATGAACTCCTTCCATAGGTGGATTGCTGCACTATCACTGGATTCGCTGCCGGCCATGTGCACGACACCTTCCTTGGGTGGTGTGCTGCACTCACTGGAATCGCTGCCAGCAATGAGCATGTATCCTTTCCTCAGGCGGCATATGCACAACGCCACTGACTGTGGTTGTTTTCTCGCCAGTGCGTTGCTGGCCATGTGCATGTCCCGCATCCTTGGCGGGGTGCTTGCATTTTTGCTGGATGCGATGACGGCCGTGTGCATTACCCGCCCCTTTCTGGGTGGAATACTGCTCTTTCGCCGGATATGTTGCGGGCCATACACGGCCCACCTCATCCATGGGCAAGAATTTGCACCCTCACATGACCCATGGCTGTCCTTGATATGCTGTGCGGGATTCTTGCTTGTTCTCCTTCATTGTGGAGTAGTTGCACTCTCACAGTATTCGGTGTTAGGTGGGTTATTGCGCACTCGCTTAATGGTAAGATAACCCCGTGCATGTCCCCCTTTCACTGGGCGGACCTCCTGCGTTCCCGCTGGGTACTGTGCGGCCATGTGATTGGTCACCTTCTGGGCAAACTATGGTATGTTCTACTTCTCTGAAGTTGTTACTGGCCTTGGGCATCCCCCCTTTGGGACGGGCCTTTGCATTCTTACCAGCTGCAGTGTTGCCAGGTACATTTCCCCCTTTTCTGGGGGGCCTGCCTGCGTTTCCATCGCATGCCATACTGATGTCTTGTGCATCACTCCCTTTCAGGTTGCACTTTGCACTTCCGTTGATACTGTTGGACACTGGGTGACTATTTTTTTGCAGTGAGCGGAATTTTCTGGTGCGCTCTGTCCGTTGTTTGGGCCGTGTATGCCTTCTCCTCCCATAGGTGGGTTGGCCTTCTCACTGCTTGCGGGGCTGCTCGTACGTATGCCTCACTTCCCCCTGCGACATACCCTTTTTTCTCTTGGGATGTGGTGCTGTCACGGGCCTTGCACTCTTCTCTAAAGAGATCATTCTGTCCACCTGTATAACCCTTGGGTGCTGTCATACAAGCATTAAAAGTATGCCGTTGTATTCAAAGGTGTATTCTTTAGATATGAGTAGATGGGCTCTACTTGCTCTCTACTTCGCCGAGCTGGGTGGTGCTCGTTCTCTGGTTTGGCCTGTATATTGTGGTCCCGTTGTGTCGGCATCCACCATGTCCGTTGGCCTTTCCACCTGGGGAGTGTTCGTGGTTCTTTGATACGTACCCTTTCGTTCTCCCGTGCACTCGCTTCCCGGCGCAAGTGGTCACTGGGTCGAGAGTGCCGTTTGCAGTGCCACTCGATTTCTGCGTTGGCTCTGGCGGGACTGCTGTTCCCTCGCCTACTACTGTTTTCCTCCTCTTCGGGTGTCGTGCAGTATGAGTTTTTTCTTTTGGCGCCCCCTCTGCGCTTCAGGCTGGTCCGCTACCGGGTTCGGGCCGCTTTTCTCGGGATGGTCACCCAGCTGCTCTTGGGTGCTCACTTACCCAGGTCCGTAGGACCTCCACCTTGGGTTCTTCAGGGTACTCGCCTTCTGCGTGGCAGTGAATCGGGCGTCTCGGTGAGCGGGGTTCTGCCTTTGAGCTGTCCTATGGCTTCCCTGTTGCCCACTCCTCCTTTCGGTTGAAGGGTGTTATCCCGGCCTCTGTCTCGACTGCCTTTTTTTCGCCGGCTCTGCTTGGCTCCCGCTCGGTTCGGCTCGGCTCCCTCCGATGTGGCTTTTGCCCCGGCCGCGCTTCAGTGGCGGTTCCTTCGCTGCCCTCCCCTCTGGGGAGAGCTTGGTTGTTCATGTGGATGGTTCTGATGTTCCTCTTGGCCTCGTACTGTCTCCCTTGTTCACTCTGGCTGTAACTTGGGAGGACCCCCATTCGGTCGAGATTGTCATTAGATCTCCCACACCGGGACTGTAGGACGTCTTTCTTGTGGTGGCTACATCGGCATGGACTTTAGCCTGTCTTGTCCTGGCGGTTGCTGGGCGGACCCTTCGGTTCCTTTCCGTCTGTCCTTCTGCTCCCCCACTCCGGGTGGTTACAGGACTACGTTGCTCGGGGGCCGACGGGACCAGTTTTGCCGACCGTTCTGCCCGTGTTACTGGTCTGCGCCTGTTCGCATTGGGTTTTCACCCGCTTGCCCAGGCGACTCTAGCGGGCTCGCTAGTGTTCGCTCCTGGCCGTGTTTTGTCCAGGATCTGTTGTAGGACTTAGGGGTTTTACCGGGGGTTCTGTGGGAAGCTGGGTGTTCCCCCACTCTGCCTTTCTCTCTCCATGGTTCTGTCTTTCTCTAGTCCGACCTGGATCTGGGACTGGGACTCTGTTGCTTGAAGTGTCAAGTGTCAGCGCTGTCCTTCCCCTTTCGGCGTTCCCCGGCCCTCTGGGCCTGTCAGGACCCTTTTCCGTGGAGCGGCTTTGGGGTTCCCTCGTACTGCCCCTGGGTACCGCCCTGGGCATTGCATACTGGGCTTTTGGCGCTCCAATCTTTCCCTTGGAGCCGTTACAGAAGTTCTCTCTACTCCTTCTGTCCTGTACGGTTATGTTTCCGTAGCCGTCGTGTCTCTGGCGGGTGCCTGGGTGGCGGCCCTTCTTGTTCCGAGCCTTCTCTTTCCTCGGGACAGGGCTGTTCTCCATCCTGTCTCTTCCTTCCTTCTGAAGGTGGTGTTTGTCTTCCATTTTAACAGGGCTTTCGTCCTCCCCTTCCCACCCCCGGGAACGGACACTTCACCGATTTGGGAGTTGTTTGGGCCTTGCGGTTTTTACTTGGAGATCTCCGACTCTTGTCGACGTTCGGTCTCTTGGTTTTCCAGGAGGTCCGCGCAACGGGTTGGTGGCCTCCGGGGTGGCTTTCCTCCGCCTTCCTCCGCTTTCTCACAGTGGTTATTGCTGTGGTTACCGCACCAAGGGCAGGGTTCTGCTTTTGGTGTCACCGTTCATTTCACCAGAGCGGTCGGTGCCTCCTGGGCCGGTGGCATTTGGCTTCGGCCATGCGTCTGTGCGCAGCGGTCACTGGTCTGCCTTACAGCGTTCTACAGGGTGCATACTCTGGCTTCGGCAGATGCTGCCTTGGGCCGCCTGGTCTGCGGGCGGCGGTTTCTTGATGCCTTCGGGTGCTTCGCCTTGGTGCTGTGGTCCCTCCCCCTTTTGGACTGCTTTTGAACGTCCCAAGGTCTTCTGTGTCCCCCAAGGAAACTGGGCGAGAAAACGAGATTTTTGTATAACTTACCAGTAAAATCTCTTTCTCGCTCTTTCCTTGGGGGACACAGCACCCACCTATTCTTTGTTTTTTCTCTACACGGTTTCCGAGTTGTTTTACCCGTTGGGTAGTTGGCTTGTTGGTTCCACTTTTGGACTTTGCCTTTTTTTCACTACTTGGACACGCAACTGGCAGCCTCTCTCTCCAGGCTGAGGGTATAGCTGTGGAGGAGGGGCTTAACAGTTTTCACTTAGTGTCACGCCTCCTATGGAGATGAGCTATACCCAAGGTCTTCTGTGTCCCCCAAGGAAAGAGCGAGAAAGAGATTTTACTGGTAAGTTATACAAAAATCTCGTTTTTTATTATACTCTCATGCGCAGGTAGAGATACATACAAAATAAAAGAAATCAACAGTGCTCCTGCCTTCTTTTAATGGAGTTAAAATATTGTGTGCAGTAAAACACCATGTGAAAACGGCTCCATGGTTTATGTTAAAGGGATTGTTCAGATATTTAAAAATCTTGAACAAGCCCTAAAATGACACAATAACAAAACATGTTACACTCCCTTGTTTCTCCAGCACTGCTATCTGTGGCGCTGGTCCAGTTCTACCACCACACAGCAACAGTGACGTGCCTGTTTATGGCATGTCACCACTGCAACCTATCACTGTCTCCAGCGGTAGACCATGTTTAATTGAAAAATGAGACATGAGAGCATGACCATTCACCCAAAAGAGTAAAACATAGCTGACTGTAATGAGCGAGATTTCGTATTGCCCATAGTCTGGGTAGCCTGAATCTCCTGGTAGGCTTCTTTTAAATGTACTTTATTAACAGTGTGAGTATATCAGGGTGTTACATAGCTGAAAATTGTGTAAATATGTTTTTCAGTGAACATTATTGTCTATCCCAGTAATAAATACGTGTGCAGCTACAATTATATTTCCACATTCATACAAGTGATTTTAGTTAGACAAGCATACCAATAAATATGTGCCACACAAAGTGTAATATTTTGCTCTTAATAAAGGTACTTTCACACTTGTGGCAGAGGATTCCGGCAGTCTGTTCCGTCGCTGGAACTGCTTGCCGGATCTGGCAATTTGGATGCCTTTGTGAGACGGATCCGGATGCGGATATGTCTGACACATGCATTGCAATATCGGATCCGTCTTTGATATGTATTTATTTTTTCCTAATTTTTAAAGGTCTGCGCATGCGCAGATCGGAAGAACCAGATCCGTTTTTTTGGAACGCTTAGTACCGAATCCGGCATTAATACATTTCAATGGAAATTAATGCCATATCTGGCATTCCGGCAAGTGGTCAGGGTTTTTGGTCGGAGAGAAAACTGCGGCATGCTGCAGTATTTTCTCCGGCCAAAAAACGTAAGAGGGACTGAACTGATGCATCCTGAACGGAATGCTCTCCATTCAAAATGCATTAGGATGAAACTGATCAGTTTTTTTTCCAGTATTGAGCCCCTAGGATGGAACTCAATGCCGGAAAAGAAAAACGCTAGTGTGAAAGTACCTAAAGATTTTTTTTTTTCCTTCATTTGCAGATTTAGAATCGGAATCTGATGAATTTTATGATGCCCCTACCAGTCCTGTTGAAGATATGCCTTTCTTTGACGTCTCTAATGGCTCACTGACTAAGGTCAACATCACGAGAAGGAAGAAACTGGCAAAGCAAGAAACTCTAAAAAACCTGACAGAGTTTCAGATGAGATTTGAGATACCAGTTGTAAGTCCAAAATTGAAAAATATCAAAATTCATAGTTTTGAATTCTGGAAGAGATCTATAAAATGCAAGTCAAAAATGTAGTGCAGTAGCTGCCCTCATTGATGCCCTTTGTAAATTGAAAGTAGCAATGTGGTTGGCATCTCGGCCACAGGTCAGTTTTCAACATCCCACAAAAAAAAAATATGTCGAACCATTATGTTTACAGCCATTAGTTACTTTGTGAGATATATATATATATATATATATATATATATATATATGTAATGTTTCTCTGTATAGTTTGGCTACTTTCACACTTGCGTTAATTCCGGTATTGAGATCTGGCAGAGGATCCAGAATTAAACGGATCCATTTTGATTTTGCACATCTACTAAATACATTGAAAGTCAATGGGTGACACATCCGTTTTTTTAGGCTCTTAAAAAATGGATCCATCACCGTTGACTTACATTGTTTTCAGTGATGGATCTGTTTTTTTGTTTAGTTTTTTTCATTTTTATGACTTGACACAAAACCGCAGCCTGCAGTGGTCATAAAACAGAATGCTGACGGAACAGAAGACATCCTGATGCATCCTGAACAGATCTCTTACCATTCAGAATTCATGAGGACTAAACGGAAACGTTTTTTTTCCTCTGCCAGATCTCAATACTGGAAAACAACAGTGCAAGTGAGAAAGTAGCCTAAAGAGTAAGCTCAGATTGCTCACACAAGCATGGATTTCTAAATGTGCAAGTTTATTTCAATAAACCCATGGAAATAAGCTGCTGTTAGATACCTTGTTGCTTACTGACCTAGTTGCCCTTCTCTATGGGCCATTGAAATTGTTTCATCTCGGTTAACATCACTGCAGGTTATACAATCCTTGTTAATATGTTTACCAGGTAGTTCTGCAGCTGTGTAGCCTGTCTGAAGATACCGAGACCACTGTCTTGCAAATGGAGATTTTGGGGCTTGGCACAGAGCTAAATGTTCGAACATTTGATATGTCTGCAAATGCGTTTCTAAGAGAGATCTCTTTAAAGTGCCCCCAATATACAGGTAAAGTCTTACTGATTGTTGGATTTCTCAGTTTGATAAAAAAAATCGAATATTAACGTTCTTGTCTTTTTCTCCCCTCATTTAAGATGATGAAGAGAAACCTGTTTATCTTATCACAACTCTGGATAATACCACAGATGATCTTTTAATCATGGAATATATCAAGGTCTGGGGAAAAATCTGTTATGTATTTCACAAATCTTTACAGATTAACATTTTTCCAGTTTTACTAATGTTTAATATTATACATATTTAGGCAGATGTTAATGGTCCAGAATTCAAGACAACATACAAAAATATTGAACAATTAATACAGGTATGTTTTCACCAGATATTATTTTAATATCTTAATGATTGAGTGGTCCCATGTTGACAGTTATGGCTAGGTGGAGTTCCTATGTCAAGAATAGGGCCCTGTCTCACAGATGCTAGCCAAAGCTAAAACCAGTCCACCCTTTGGACCAATTCTTGCTTCGGCTAGAATCTATGTCTTCCTCCTTAATACGTACTTTTTGGCGGGAGCTTGTGACAGAGAGCCCTTTTTGTTAGAACGTTGCTTTTAAGATGTAAAACATATACAATCAACTATTGTTTTAAGGAATTTGCACGCCTTGCCATTTGTGACAAATGCTACACATGCTGATTTATTTTTATTTTTTGTACTAGGTGAACTTTTCGTCTTTGGATGTTCATCTCCACACTGAGGCTCTTTTGAATACTATGAGCTTTGTGACCAACCTTATGCCTCAGTCTGAAAAAAAGGAACCTGAGCAGCCAGTCCAAGAAGTAGTTGAGGAAGAAGATGAAGAGGAAAAAAGGGAGGGACCAAGAAAGAAACTAAGTAAGGCTTGGCTTGGCCCATGAATATCTAACTGTAATCAAGTAAAGATCGATCTGCGTTCAAGGGGAACTCTGAATATATTTGCTTCTTTAACACAAAATCTCAGATTTATCATGCCTTCACTCCAGAATTCTGCCTTCAAAAAGTCGCAAAATGGGAGATGGCGTGGCGGTTGGTTGCGACTTTTTGGCCCACTTGCAGTTTTTAAATATTGGTGGAAAAGTGGGTGTGGTTAGCTATGTTAATTAGTTTCACTCCAGATTTATCATTGAGACATTTTAAAAAGTAGCAAAAAAGTCAATAAATTCAAACCCCCTACCCAATGGGATTCTTACTTTAAATGTGTTTTATGGTTTACATTTTAAGTGTACATCTTATAATTATTTCTCATGAAGTTGGCTCTGCTTCATGAGCATGACGATGGGGGACTTTAACAAGGGGTCCTATTAAAGTGCTGTTTTTGACATTGAATACATCATTAATTTAAAGTTGAAGTCTCATCTTTTATTTTAATTGATGTTGATTTCATGATATGGCATGTTAGTACTTACACTGTCCTATTTTATTATATTATTTATATCTATTCCAGCACTTAAAAAATCTAAATATGATGACGTCATAAGCCTACATGTACGTGCGCAATTGGCATGCCTTCGTGTTTTCATTCAAGAACGGGAATGTAGAATTTCGGAAATAAGTATTGAAGGTAAAGTTTCCAATTTATTTTATGTACATTGCAGAGGTGTGTACCAATGCCATAAAGAATATAACTCTGAAGTTTTGAATAAGCAATGCAAGTGAAAAGAGATAATATTCTTATTCACTGAGATTTGCTGAATAATAGAGAATTTGCCCCTTAACAGCAAACTACCCTTTTATTACAGGTTATGCTGATGAAGTTCCTTTTTGCTACAGAGCAGCTATGAACCATCTGTAGCTGTTTAGGCATGCACACAAACTCATACAGTGCTCAGAGACTGGGGGAGATTTATAAAAACTGTTGTAAAGGAAAACTGGCATAGTTGCCCACAGGAACAAATCAGATTCCACCTTACGTTTGTAAGAGCTTTGGAAAGTGAAAAGTGAAATCTGATTGGTTGCAATGGGCAACAAAGTTTGTTTATTTCTTTACAGCATTTTGATAATTCTCCCCGTTTTTTTTTTTGTTTAGTTTTTTAGATCGCATAATTGATTAACTTGCTTAGTGATTATATTAACCTCAGTGAACTTTTAAAAATTCATTCAAAATACCCACAAATATTAATTTCTCGCCCATTTTCCTTGGGGGACACAGACCTTGGGTATAGCTCAGCTCCCTAGGAGGCGTGACACTAAGTAAAACTGTTAAGCCCCTCCTCCATCAGCTATACCCTCAGCCTGGAGATAGAGGCTGCCAGTTTTAGCTTAGTGTCCAAGGAGGCAAGACACTCCCTGCTACTGCAGGGCTGTTTTCTCCTTGTTATTTTTACTTTTTCTTCTAATTTTGTTATTTTATTTTTTCCTAGGGATACCAGAGACGCATTTGACCTCTCTGCTCTCCCGGGGTTGAGCTGCGCCAGTGCCAACTTATCTGCACTGCTGCCTCCCCCACAGAAGCAATAGGAGGATCTGGGCAGCAATGGCTCCCCTACATCCCGCCAGCTAGGGGGTCGCCCGCACGCCAAGCCCCTCTTCCAGCTTCCTGCCACTGCGGTGCCAGTGGCTGAAGGGGCGACCCTGCTGGAAAGGACTGAGGGTGAAGACGTCGCACGGTGAGATGGCTATTCCAGCCCATACCCCGTCCCTATCTGCAGCATCTACCCCTCTGGGTAAGGGGGGCACCCGTGGTCGCTCATTCTGAGCGCTCATCTGCAGGACAATGCAGCACAGCAGCATCCTCAGCACCCCCACGCTTTTCCCCCCCACGCTGCTATCTTTCTCCCCCCCCCCTCCCCCTCCCCCTCATTCGGGGCTGACTCCATTTTTCTCTTCTCTCTCTGCCCCTTCCCGCCGAGAACGGGGGGCGGGGCTTAGCGGTCCCGGCAGGGGGCGGGGCTTAGCGGTCCCGGCAGGGGGCGGGGCTTCCGCGCGTCATTTTGGGGGCGGAGCTACGTTCTCCTTCACAGGAGACATTTCAAGCGCTGGAGGGGGCGGAGCTTGTTCCCCGCGCTTTCTGCTGAGGTTTCCCGCGCTTCCTCACTCCTGACAGGAAGCTGGGACACGGTGGGGGACTCTAACCTCCTGTGTACATCGCTCGGCTTCTGTGGGCGCTCTCTGCTGCTCACTGCTGCTCACTGCTGTTCACTGCTTCTCTGCTGCTGCTGATCTGGGCCATCTCCTGACGTTCTTCTGAGGCACTGGTAGGACAGTTAACCCTCTCCTAACCCTCCTGGTCATAGCTGCTATAACCCTTTGTGGTCTCTATATTAGAGTACAACCACACTTCAGCATGTCAGATCCCACAGGTGCCCCCAAACCCTGGTACCATGCCTGTACCGCCTGTAAGGAACTTTTTCCGCGTGGGCAATCTGAGCCGCATTGCCTTGCATGTCAGGCCCCGGTGCAGGGCCCGCTTCCCGCTGCGCCCCCCGGTGCCTCTGAACCCCCTGACTGGGCTAGGTCTCTGTCTCAGGCGGTGGAAAGCCTTACACACGTAGTGGGCCGTCTCGTGGATAGACCGCCTCTCCCGCAGGCTGCCACAATCCCTGTCGCACCCGCTGGGACTACCGTTTCTGCCGCCCCCACTGGTTCCCTGCCTCCCAGCGAATCTTCCAGGGCCCGGCATACTCAGAAACGTTCAAGGGTTGAGCGCACATCTTCTCCAGATGCTTCGCTCTCTCCGCCATGCGTGCGAGCTCAGTCAAGTCTATCCTCTCAAAGGGATACGCTTTCTGAGGGAGAACTGGCGGATTCGGACGTGGACATGGACTCAGAGCTTCCGTCCAAATTGGCGTCCGCGGTGGGGCATCTTGTCACTAGCATCCGTGATACCTTTCAGCTACACGATGACCCCCCCAGCTCTGAACAGGCCGGCGTGTCCTTTCTCCGCCCCAAACAGGCCTCCAAGGTTTTTCCCATACACGCTGATTTTTCTTCTGTGGTATCCAAGGCTTGGACTCGGCCTAACGTCCGCTTTATTACACCCAAAAAGCTGGACATTTGTTATCCCTTTCCAGCGGATTCTGTGACCACGTGGACATCCCCGCCTAAGGTTGATCCTCCCGTGGCTCGCCTGTCCAAAAGCACTACTATTCCTGTACAGGACGGATCTTCCCTCCAGTCTGTTGAGGACCGTCGTACGGAATCCCTCTCCAAGGCCATATTTACTGCCTCTGGTTCGGCCCTTAGACCGGTCTTTGCCTCCGCCTGGGTTGGCAAAGCGGTCTCTGAATGGGGTTTGCAACTGGAACGGGAGTTAGGGTCGGACGTCCCTGTTCAGGACCTCCGTTCCTTAGCCCAACTAATTGTTCAGGCCGGAAAATTCGTCTGTGAGGCCTCCCTTGATGCGGGTGCCCTCATTGCCCGTTCCTCTGCCCTGGCAGTTTCTGTCAGGAGGGAACTCTGGCTGAAGGTTTGGGCGGCGGACGCCGCTTCCAAACGCTCTTTGGCCGGCCTACCATTCACGGGTTCCCGCCTGTTCGGAACCCGTCTGGACGAACTTATATCAGAGGCCACGGGTGGGAAGAGTACTCACCTCCCCCAGTCCAGGCCAATGGGCGCCCCCCGTGGTCGCGCTGGTTCGTCCCGTTTTCGTCTAGACCCGCGGCCAGTTCTTCTTCCTCTGGCCCAGCCCAGGATAGACGCAAGAAGCCGTTTTTTCGGACGCAACCTACCTGGCGCAAGTCCCAGCCTGCACGGGCTCCCACAGGCCAGCAGCCCTCTGCCTGAAGGTGCGCCCCCACCCACCCGGGTGGGGGGCCGCCTTCTCCTATTCAGGAACGTATGGCGGGCCCACATCTCAGACGCATGGGCGCTCGAGATTGTATCTTGCGGATACAAAATCGAATTTGCGTCCATTCCGCCAGACCGTTTCTTCCGATCCCGTCCTCCGCGAGATCCCGTACGAGTGGCCGCCTTCTTCGCGGCCATTCACTCTCTAATGGACAAGGGTGTCGTCGCCCCCGTGCCTCCGACGGAAAGGTTCAGGGGGTTCTACTCGAACCTCTTTGTGGTTCCCAAGAAGGAAGGCTCAGTGCGTCCGATCTTGGACCTAAAACGCCTGAACCGTTTTCTCCGACTGCAGAGATTCCGGATGGAGTCTCTCAGGTCCGCAGTGGCCTCCCTGGAAAGAGGGGATTTCATGGCCTCAATCGACATTCAGGATGCATACCTCCACGTTCCGGTTGCTCCATGTCATCACCGCTTCCTGCGCTTTGCGGTGGGGGACGATCACTTCCAATTCGTCGCCCTTCCCTTTGGTCTGGCGACTGCTCCTCGAGTGTTCACCAAGGTCCTGGCCCCTGTCTTGGCCCTTCTACGTTCAAGAAGTGTTTTTCTTCTCCCATACTTGGACGACATCCTGGTCAAGGCACCCTCCTTCTCTCAGACATCCCGCAGTGTGGAACTCACTCTGGAGACCCTGACGCGGTTCGGTTGGATTATCAACCACCCCAAATCTTCCCTTACCCCCTCCAGACGGCTGATCTTCCTGGGGATGCTCCTGGATACAGAGTTGGCGGAGGTCCGCCTTCCGTCGGACAAGCGTCTGGCCCTTCGCGGGTCGGTTCGCAGTCTCCTCCGTCATCACCGCCCTTCCCTCAGATCCAGCATGCGGTTGTTGGGAAAGATGGTTGCCTGTTTCGAAGCGGTGCCGTTCGCATAATTCCGGATTTCCGCACCTTTCAGAGGGCAATTCTGTCGGCCTGGGACAAATCACTGAGGAGTCTGGACAGGACCTTTCTTCTGCCTCCCCTGGCTCGAGCTTCCCTCGGCTGGTGGTTGCATATCCCTCTAAGGGGGAAGTCCTTCCTTCCACTGAACTGGCTGGTGATTACCACAGATGCCAGCTTACGGGGGTGGGGGGGGGGGGTTTTCCCTCCCCGGTCCGTCCAGGGCGTTTGGTCTCTATCGGAGTCCAGACTTCCAATCAATATTCTGGAACTGAGGGCGATTCTTCTGTCCCTCAGACACTGGACCCATCTGCTGAGGGGCCACCCTGTTCGGATCCAATCGGACAATGCCACGGCTGTGGCATACATAAACCATCAGGGAGGCACTCGCAGCGCTGCAGCGATGCAAGAGGTGACCCTCATTCTCCTCTGGGCGGAGACGCACGTGCCGGCCTTATCTGCGATTTACATCCCGGGGGTGGACAACTGGGCGGCGGATTTCCTCAGCCGGTCCACCATCGACCCGGGAGAATGGTCCCTGCACCCAGAGGTGTTCGAAGCCCTTTGTCTTCGCTGGGGTCGCCCCGACGTGGACCTCATGGCCTCCAAATTCAACCACAAGGTCCCCCTATACCTGGCCAGGGCACGGGACCCGAAGGCATACGGCGCCGACGCGCTCGTCCTTCCGTGGCGCGAATTCTCCCTTCTGTACGTCTTTCCTCCTTTTCCCCTCCTGCCACGGGTTCTTCGGAGGATCGCGGCAGAGGGCGTCCCCGCGATTCTAATCGCCCCGGATTGGCCCCGCCGGTCTTGGTACGCCGACCTAATGTTGCTGTTGGCAGACGCACCGTGGCCACTGCCCTCCAGGGAAGACCTTCTCTCTCAGGGACCGATCTTCCACGAGCATTTAGGCTCGCTACGTTTGACGGCGTGGCTATTGAGACCGCCGTCTTAACGCGACGGGGTTTCTCCGCGGACGTAGTCCGCACCATGATCCGGGCTCGTAAGCCCGTATCCTCTAGGATCTACTATCGGGTTTGGAGGTCCTATCTGGGGTTCTGTGAGTCGCGGAGCATCCCACCTCTCCGGTTTTCTCTTCCCACAATCCTGTCCTTCCTCCAGTCGGGTCTGGACCTGGGGCTGTGCCTCAGTTCTCTGAAGGGTCAGATTTCGGCGCTGTCTATTCTTCTCCAGCGTCCCCTGGCCCCTCTAGGGCCAATTAAGACCTTTTTACAAGGGGTGGCTCACTCTGTTCCGCCGTACCGCCCTCCAGTTCCTTCCTGGGACCTGAATGTGGTGCTCTCGGCGCTCCAATCGGCCCCCTTCGAGCCTTTACGGGAGGTCTCCCTTCGCCTTCTGTCCTGCAAGGTCATCTTTCTTGTGGCCGTCACGTCTCTCCGACGGGTGTCGGAGTTAGCGGCTCTTTCTTGCTCCGAACCTTTCCTGATCTTCCACCAGGATAAGGTTGTGCTTCGGCCTGTCCCGACTTTCCTGCCAAAGGTGGTCTCCGCCTTTCACATCAATGAGGACATCGTCCTTCCGTCGCTCTGTCCCTCTCCTTCCCACCCCAGAGAACGGGAACTGCACCGTCTGGATGTGGTCAGGGCGTTGAGGATTTACTTGGAGGTCACCGGGTCCTTTCGGCGCACGGACTCCCTGTTTGTGGTTCCGGAGGGTTCGCGCAAAGGGTTGGCGGTCTCCAAGGTGGCTATTGCCCGTTTCATTAAACTGGCGGTGTCTGAGGCTTATCGAGCCAAGGGCAGACCTCCGCCTTTTGGCGTCACTGCTCATTCCACCAGAGCAGTCGGAGCTTCCTGGGCGCAGAGGCATCGGGCCTCGGCTGAACAGTTGTGCAAAGCAGCCACTTGGTCCTCTCTGCACACTTTCACAAAGTTCTATAGGGTGCATACGCATGCATCAGCGGATGCTGCGTTGGGCCGCCTGGTTTTGCAGGCAGCGGTTTCCTGATGCTCTGGTGGTCCGCCTTGGGTTTGTGGTCCCTCCCTTCTTGGACTGCTCTTGAACGTCCCAAGGTCTGTGTCCCCCAAGGAAAATGGGCGAGAAAAGGAGATTTTTGTATAACTTACCAGTTAAATCTCTTTCTCGCTCTTCCTTGGGGGACACAGCACCCACCCTTCTGTGTTTGGTTACAGGGTTATGGTCTGGCGCCCCGTTGGGTTGCTGGCTGGTTGTTTCCGTTATTGGTTGTTATCCTTTCACTACTTGGACACGCAACTGGTAGCCTCTATCTCCAGGCTGAGGGTATAGCTGATGGAGGAGGGGCTTAACAGTTTTACTTAGTGTCACGCCTCCTAGGGAGCTGAGCTATACCCAAGGTCTGTGTCCCCCAAGGAAGAGCGAGAAAGAGATTTAACTGGTAAGTTATACAAAAATCTCCTTATTTCAAAAGAAACACGTTTTCCCATTTATCATATAAAAAATAAGCATAAGGGCACTTTCACATTTGCGTTGTTTGATTCCGGCAGGCAGTTCTGTTGCCTGAACTGACTGCCTGATCAGGCAAACTGTATGCAAACGGATGTCATTTTTTATGACTGATCAGGGTCCGGATCAGTCAGAAAAATGCGTGATCAGTCAGAAAAATGCATTGCAATACTGGATCAGTTTTCCGGTGTCATCAGGTAAAACGGATCGGTTTTCTTTTCCTCATTTTTTAAAGGCCTGTGCATGCGCAGACCGGAAGGACGGATCCTGCATTCCTATGGCAAGTCTTCAGTTTTTTTCGCCGCAGATAAAACCGTAGCATGCTACGGTTTTCTCTTTTGCCTGATCAGTCAAAATGACTAAACTGAAGACAACCTGATGCATCCTGAACAGAATGCTCTCCATTCATAATGCATGGGGATATGCCTGATCAGTTATTTTCCGGTATAGAGCCCCTGTGACGGAACTCTATGCCCGAAAAGAAACCCGCTAATGTTGAAAGTAGCCTTGCTGGTATCGCCAATGTGAAAGAATTCCAGTTTTTGATCGGGTCACTTCTGAAATAAAAAATGTAATAAAAAGTAAGCAAAGAGCCAAATTGAAACTTCTATTACTGTATTGACCTGCCCATTCAACCCCGTAAGAACAAAACCCCCAAAACAATCACAAAACTGTGTTTGTTTTTAAAATATGGAACATTAAATGAATAAATACATTAAAAAGTATGCATATGGCTTGTAGTCTGAAAAATAAAATAAGTTATGGCTCTTGGATGGCGGGGATAAACAAATGCCAAAATTGGCCAGGTGCTTGTGAGGGTTAAAGGGATCAGTCACCAGTCTGCTGCTAGGTTCTAACAGCTCCAGCGCATGCCAATGAATCCCCATATTCATGAGCCCCCCTGCTCTCCCTGTCCACCTGCTGCTGATTGACATGTTTTTTTTTTTCCATATGAATCAGCAACAGGTGGGCGGGGAGAACAGTGAGCTCATGAATATGGGGATTCATTGGCATGTGCTGGAGCTGTTCAGTACAAGAGTTTAGCAGAATGGCTGAGTCAGTTAAAGAAAGTGACCCAGCATTTAGCTAAGGGATCTGTAGTAGTTTATGTTGCTCTTAGTTAGGACACAATAAAACTGGTGACAGATTCCCTTTAATGCAGCGAAATGCTTATAGTTACATACAAGATATTGGAGTCTCCAGGGTGGAATTCTATAAATGTTGGCTGCTGATTGTAAATGTTTTTAGCGGACACAACTCCAGTGTCTATGGGGGGCAGCCTGTATCCTTGGTAAGGAAATGAGATCAAGAAGTTTTATTCCTATTTTGTGCTTTGTTTCCCTTGAGATAAGTGGCTCTAGGGAACTCTAGTAGTTTCTAAAGGCCCCTTTACACTGCACGAGCATTGAGCATATCATCACTAACGATCTTTTGTCAGAACCTAGTTAGCCATGATAACTAGGCCTCCTGCACACGACCCTATCCGTTTTTGCGGTCTGTAAATTGTGGGTCTGCACAGTATACTGGCCTTGTACATCATGCATTTTCCATTCTGCAGGTCCTGCACTATGTTACAAATGTTTATTCTTGTCTGCAAAATGGACAAGAATAGGACATGTTCTATTTTTTTCGCGGGTGCCGCGGAAAAGAAATACGGATTCGGACAGCACTTTACGGGGCCCCATTGAAATGAATGGCTCTGCATCCAATCTGCTAAAGATGCGGACCAAAACTATGGTCATGTACATGAGGCCTTAAAAGTGTCACCGATTACTCTCAATACGCTCATTCATCCAGTAATTGGTTCATGTGGTCACCTAAAACATTGTTTGCCAGCAGCAGATCTTACCATCTAAATGGCACTCTGCTGCTGGCAAATAATGATTCTTTATAGGGTTGCGCGATGGCATTAGCAATAGCTCCTCCCCATAATGCGGAGGTGATCGCTGCATGTAAATGTAGCGGTCACTTCCACTGATGAGCAAGTGATTGTTGGGAAGGAACGGTGTATAATGTGATGGAAAAATGAAACCAGCCAGCAAAGGAGGCAATATGGACAATCAAAGTACATTAGTAAGTGCCTTGTATTAACTTTCTCTACGTTATAAATGCCACTAGCTGAAGTGAGACAACCCCTTTAAAGAGGTTATCTCAGCTTTTTAATATTATCCTATAGACATACAGCAGCGGACAGGAAGAGAGAAGGGAGACGACACATGCACACTGCGCCCATTGTCTCCTCCTACAGCTGATCGTTGGGGGTCCCGGGTGTCGGACCCCTACCGATCTCATATTGATGACCTATCCTGAGGATAGGTCATCAGTATTAAAAAGCCTGGACAACCCCTTTAAGTTATGAATTCTCTCCCTCCACACTAATAACGTTCCTGTTCACCTCTGCTAGTTGATCAACTATCTGATTATAGACCGCTTTACACTAGTGTCTGATATGAAGTCTACACTATAAACAAGCTCCTTATTCTATCCTACTTTTTCCTAGTGCTAGTTGCCTGTACAGTAAATAAAAGGGACCATGTCACATTTCTTCTTTGCTTCTTACGCAAGCTTTTCATTATAGGACTAGATTCCGAAGTGGTGATGAAGAAGACATCAATGGATGTGCTGGCAAAATTAAAAAATATTGTCATCCTCGATTCTGATTGCGATGCCCGATATAAAAAGGTATGTGAGATTGAATGGTTTGTTGTGAAATTTGTCAATGTGGTGTTAAAAAATTACATATATTGTCTCACTTTATATGTCCTTTAATTTAACTTTTTCAGGCTGTTTACATTACGGGAAAAGAAGTCTTTAGTTTTAAAATGGTGTCTTACGTTGGTGCTACTGAAGGTGCTTCTTACAGTGATATGAACATAGTGGACAGTGCAATCACCCTGACAGTGGGGTGCATACAAGTCATCTTTGTCAACAAATTTGTTTCAGCTCTTCTGGTAAATCATCTTTGGTTTTCTTTTGAACTATTCTACATAAGTGATTGTATGTTGATAGCAGTTTTGTCTAATTTCTTGTAGGCCTTCATAAACAACTTTCAGGCAGCTAAGGAAGCATTAACTGAAGCCACAGTCCATGCCGCGGAAATAGCTGCCAGTGGCGTAAAAGAGATGGCCCAGCACAGTTTCCGACTTGCCTTGGACATTAACATTAAAGCCCCTGTTGTGATTGTGCCACAGTCATCTACATCTACAAATGTACTGGTTGCAGATTTAGGTCTCATCAACATAAAGAACCATTTTTCTATTGTAGCGCCAAAAATTCGCAGTAATCTTCCGCCTGTGATTGACTGTATGATGGTGAAACTGAGTGATCTCAAGTTATACAGGTTTGTAGATGAAACAATTCATATTTCCCTGCTGCATATTTGTGTTCATGCTTCTTGTGTAACTACCACACTGGATCATGTAAGGCTAAGTACACATTTCCTTCATGGGGGAAGGAAAAACGGAATTACATATTTGAGGGATCTGTCATATAACTCAGGGGTTCCTTAGCATTTTTAGTACCAGTCACTGGTTTCACGCAAGACAATTTTCCTGCGGACTGACGGCAGTGTTTGTGGTTTTGGCGTTAAATCATACACATAACAAAACACAATCATTAATGATCCTATTTAGGCCCACACTCAGTGACTCACAGGCGATGTCTCCTCTGAATGGATTTGTTTTCTTTCCTTTTTTTCTTAGTCTTGCGCAGATCACGCTGATGATGTCTCCTGACCACAACTTGTTTCTGCATAATTGAACACACCTATTTAGTATTAATGCCTCCTTTTATGCCCCTATTTAGTAATCATGCCCATTTAGGCCCCAGTAGATATAATGCCCAATGTACATATAATGTCACCCAGTAGAGCCCTCTTCAGATATGCCAATCAGTAGTGGCCTCTTTACTAATGTCCTCCAGTAGTGGCCTCTTTACTAATGTCCTCCAGTAGTGGCCTCTTTACTAATGTCCTCCAGTAGTGGCCTCTTTACTAATGTCCTCCAGTAGTGGCCTCTTTACATATTATGCCCCCCAGTAGTGGCCTCTTTACATATTATGCCCCCCAGTAGTGTTCTCTTTACGTATAATGCCCCCCAGTAGAGGGGTCTTGACATAAAGTGCCCCCCGGTTGTGGCCCCCCTAATTTTATTGCCCCTAAATATAGTACCCCTCAGTAGTTGCCTCCACCACCCCCACCAGGCATCTTCCAGCTTGCTGCCTCGGCATCTTGAGTTACGGTATAAGTGGTCACGAATGTCATTGTGACCTTCTACATCGGGTCTCTGGTAGCATGATGATGTCATCACACCACCTGTGACTCAGCACAGGAGTTTGCGATGATGTCATGGGCCTCAGGCATATTGCCCAGGAACCAATAGTTCCAGTTCCCTCCGGTGCTCTCCATGGACCATTACCAGATGATCCACGGCCTGGTACTGGTCCTCGGTTCAGTGGATGAGGACCTCTGATATAACTGACAAAAACGGTGCTCTGTGGATCCCATTAACTTATAATGTGATCTTTCAGATTCTGTAATAATGTTTGCCATTTTACAAGATAAATGGCACTGAATGTCAGAGGCTCCTAATGGTGGTGAACAGAGCCGTACAGGAAATGAGTCACTAGATCTTTTTTTTTTTCTGCCATTTAAAACCAGATAGTAACACACTTTTTTTTTCTAATCTCTTTTTATTTCCCGATTGCAATTTTTTTTCTCATCCGACTCATTGGGGGACACAGGCTTGACCATGGGTATAGCTGCTCCACTAAGAGGCGACACTAAGCACAAAAGTGTGAGCTCCTCCCTTCAGCTATACCCTTCCTACAGGGGCTAAGCTAAAACAGTTTTAGCTTAGTGTTCGTAGGAGGCAGACCTCCCTGCTTTGCAGGTCTGCTGTTCTCTTTCTATATAAGTAGGTAACTGCAGTAAAGAGATCTGTACAGACCAATAATTGGCACCTATTATTAGGCTTAGTGGCCTGTCCGAAAAAACTGCAGGATTTTATGGTTTTTGTTTAAACATAGATATAGTGATATGAAAAATTAAAAATAACATCACCAAAAATGTCTTATAACATTTTTTTAAACAAAAAAACCCGATTTAACCAATAAGTCATTTTCTGAGGACATATTTCCTTCAATGGTATCAGTTGTTCAAAAACGACATGCAGAAAAATTTGTAATGCCATCTACAGAGATTTAACTCTAAAACTAAATTAATTTTGCCAAATGAAAATTATAATGTTTTTGTTTTTACATTTATTTTTTCTCAGAACCTTGTTTGAAAATGGATCCCTGGTTTCAGAGCTAGAACTGCTCCAGCCATTAAATTTGGACATTACAATTGAGCGTAATTTGGCAGCTGCCTGGTACAGTGATATTCCAGATATTAAAATAATTGGAAATCTCAAGCCGATGAATGTAGGTTTCAATTGCTGCAGGGTTACGATCATTGGAATTATAGCATTAAAGGGCATCTGTCAGCAGATTTGTACCTATGAAACTGCCTGACCTGTTGCATGTGTGCTTAGCAGCTCAAGGCATCTGGGTTGGTCCCATGTTCATATGTGCCCTCAGTGGGGGCGTTACCAATACACCTAGAGACTTTGCTCTCTGCAACTTCCAAGCCCTCTGCACTTTGATTGACAGGGTCAGGCAGTGGAAATGTGATCACACCTTGTCCTGACTTCTCCTAAAGTCAATCAAAATGCATGGGCGCGGCAGTTGCAGAGAGAGCTGAGCCTCTAGGCGCAACGACAACGCCTTCGTTGCTCCTGGAGACTCATTTGCATATATTTAAACCTAATTTTTCTAATTAAAGTGGGCACATATGAACATCGGAGCAACACAGATGCCTTCAGCTCCCAAGTGCACATGTAACAGGTCAGCCAGTTTCATAGGTACAAATCTGCTGACAGATGCCCTTTAAAACTCATGTCAAAATTAATGATGTAGGTAATGAATGTTATATAAGACTAACAGAATTCTGCTTAATCAGTCGTCCACCTTATTAAGTGATGGCCTATCCCTAGAATAGGCCATCACTAGTTGATCAGTGGGAGTCCAACACCCCCAACCCCTGGCAATTGCTCCACAGCTGGAATCAGACCACTCCGTCTACTCTGTCGCTAACTGAGCGCTTCGCTACAGCGCTCCTCCCATTGACTTCAATGGGAGCAGTGCTCCAGTGACAAGCTTAGTTCACTACAATGTAGACAGAGGCTTCTGTTTGCGACACCAGAGCTTTTGCGAGATGTTCGAACCCTGATCGCTGGGATCAGCTAGTGATGGCTTCTCCTGAGGATAGGTCATCACTTAATATACACCCACTTTTTTTTGCTGTGGTGAGACCCAGAGACTTTTGGAAAGTATTGGTAATCCTTGTACACTCAGCTGTTGTATGGAGTCTTACACACAATGCTTCCTGGGAAAAAGTCTTCTAGAGACTATGTATTTGCTTGACTGGCAAAAGGGCAAACCCAAAATACTTTTTAGGCATTGTAAGCTATGTAAAAACACTAAGTAAGCTGTGTTCGGTAATATAATAAGTCTGCCCTTTTTGTCTTATTGCTTATTCTCTTTAAGGGGCCCTCCAGTCAGAGTGTCATTATTCATAATATATCAGGGACTGAATGGCTATTTTCAGGCCTGACCTTTGAGACCTAGACTATATGGGCTACCCACAGGCAGATAATCTACCTACCTTCTTTGCTGTGTAGGAACACACGTCCTACATATTTAATTGGTTGGCCTGTACATCACAGACACACCAAATACTTTTCATGAGAATGAAAGGGGATTTCTGGGACTGTAATATTGATAATCTATCCTTAGGATAGATATAAGGAATTTAAGTATAGGGATCTTGAATTTATTTGAGACAATAAAAGTACAATAAACGTCATAAAATATCAATAGTGCAATAAAATAACAAGCTTATACTTAAAATTGAATAAAGGAGATACGGTACTATCGATGACGAGCAATAATAGTAACAACAATAAAATGAATAAAAAAGAATTAAATACAATAGATAGATGAATAAATTGATAAAGATCCCGATGGATATGATTAGAATGTAAAGTTCATGCAGCAACTGTGAAAGCATTCACTAGTTGGATCCTGAAGAAAAAGTTCTGTGTGTGATAATCCGTTCCGGCAAACACTCTTTAAGTGATAGTCTCAAGCAAAAGGGATCAGGGTCCCAAGCGTATGCAGCTAACTGCCTATGTTATATGACAGTTTGGCTGCTAGTACGCACAGCGGCGTCCCGCTGTAGTGGTGCGATCGCTTGCAAGTGGGATGTACAAGTGCTTACCCGAGGCTTCTGGATGGTGATTCCTCGACACGGTGTGTTGGTATACTATACCGGTCTCAAGGGTTGGTAGCTTATTTCAAATTTGGCACCAGTTAGAAAGTTTGTTGCACGCGGTTTGGGTTACCTGCGTGGTGCAATACCGGTGGTTCCAGTGATTGCTCTGGCCCGCAGATGATAGCTTCCAGGCTTCTCGGACTTGTAGACCCACTTTGTCTTTTTTCCCTATTGCCTCATTTACTGTAATGCAACCCCATACATCAAATGGAATGTGATTTCCCCGTGTGATTTCAGTGGCTATAACATAGGCAGTTAGCTGCATACGCTTGGGACCCTGATCCCTTTTGCTTGAGACAATCACTTAAAGACTGTTTGCCGGAACGGATTATCACACACAGAACTTTTTCTTCAGGATCCAACTAGTGAATGCTTTCACAGTTGCTGCATGAACTTTACATTCTAATCATATCCATCGGGATCTTTATCAATTTATTCATCTATCTATTGTATTTAATTCTTTTTTATTCATTTTATTGTTGTTATTATTATTGCTCGTCATCGATAGTACCGTATCTCCTTTATTCAATTTTAAGTATAAGCTTGTTATTTTATTGCACTATTGATATTTTATGACGTTTATTGTACTTTTATTGTCTCAAATAAATTCAAGATCCCTATACTTTTAGTGAGTGCCCCACTTAAATTCCTTATATTTATCCTCCTTTTCAGACTGGGTGCTGTCTGTTAGTGGGAGCACCCGTTTTGGATCCCCTTCTCATTTTAGTGCGACATTTCCTTGCATTCAAATATCCTTAGGATAGGCCATCAATATTAGATCAATAGGGGTCTGACTCCCAACACCCCACCTTTCAGCTGTTTGAACAGGCTGCTGTGCTCCAGAACAGAACAGCTCCATAAACTACCGAAGGTAGTGGCTGTGAATGGTACTGCCGCACTATTTTTATTTGAGAAGGGCTGCAGTACTATTCATGGCCTTTACCAAGTATGGGGAGATGTGCTGTTCCAGAGTGTATTGGCCCATTCAAACAGCAGATTGGTGGGGGTGTCGGGATGATGACAATATAATATCAATGACCTTTCTAAACTGCTTTAAAATATTATATAGACAGGTTTTTGTGTCCTAGCAGTGTAAAATGAAATGTTGGTCTTCATTGCTGTCCATTGACTATACTTAATACTAACATTATTATGAATCTTGTGATTTATACTTGGTTAAAATCTTTGGGGAACATTTATCAAGACTGGCATTCCCATATGCCAGTCTTGATCCCCTGTGCACTGTAGTAAAATGCCCCTAATTTATAAAGAGGCATAAATTAGTTGCACGTCTGGCCCTCCATGTGCCAGAAACTCCAGTCTACTCAAGTCTTGCGCAAGTTAAAGCAAATCTGGTGGGCCATGATAGGATCCCCCCTCCCACTAAGCCCTACCCCTATTCTATCCACTTCTGAATCTCAGAAAGTCATAAATTATGGTGCAAATATGGTATGTGCCATAATTTGTGACTTTATTGTATTGTATAAAAATGGGTAAAAAGTGTGGGAAATGATTTGCACACAAAGTAATGTACAAATACAAACACTACTTTTATTACAAATCTGACCGTTGTTCTGTATTTTGTTCAGCTTATTCTTGGGCAGGAAGACTTGACCATCATTCTCAGGACATTGAATGAAAATCTAGGAGATACATCAGACAAGTCTGATCCTGAGAAAAATAAAACTGAAAATTCAAGCAGTGGCGGAAACAGCCCTTCTCATGTTGCCTCAGGTACCTTAACATGAAAACCTACAAGTGTAATAGCAAATATGTTGTTTGAGTTTATAAAAAAGATCATGACTGGGTTGGCCAGCTGGTTATAATAATACAAAGCCTAGGAAATTGTTTTTTTTTTTTCCTTCACCCTGCAGAATTATTTGAAGCAGTATGTTCAGGGTAACTATCAATACAGATAAAATGATAATTTGCTTTTCTCCCTCGTATCATTGGGGGACACAGGACCGTGGTATAGCTGCTTGCTGCCACTAGGAGGCGACACTAGGCTGAAAAGTGATAACTCCTCCCCTGTCGGCTATACCCCCTCCAGCTTGGAAAGAGCATATCAGTTTTTAGCTTAGAGTCGTAGGAGGCAGACCTCACTGCTTTTGCAGGGTGGCTTCCCTTTCTTATTTTTTTATTTTTTGTTTTATCTTTTCCCTTTTAAGTAGGGGAAACAGAGGCGCTTGCCCCTCTGTCTACCCTGGGAGCTAGACCGGTGTCGGATTCCCTCTTTGCTTGCCCTCCCCACACGTTACTGATTATCGCACTACCACTGGATGCTATTCCATCAGTCGTTTGCCTTCACCATGCTTCCGTGGCATTACCCCCTTCTACAAGTGATCACTAAGCATCTTTGCATGCTATAATTCAACTACGCCACGGCACTAGATGCCTTGGCTTCCTTCACAGGTGGGCCGTAGCAACAGTCGGTACCGTTGGTGCCTTGTACTCTTCATCTAGTGGTATATGGATACTGCCACTGGATACTGTGGCTACTTCCATATTGTATCCTTCTTTTTCTTCCGGTGCTGGTTGGGGGCGCAAATATGTCGACCTTTGTTCTCTAAGGGGGTAACCCAGCAACACTTATTTGTCCTAGAGACCCCCCATCCCCACGGGCCTCCACCGTTCAGGTCGGTCATGATATTGGTCCTCGACAACGTGTTGTGCGCACGCCATTACACAAAATATTGTGATTACGATCCAGCGAGCCGAATGTTGCACTGACTCTGTATTCTTTGTCCACCACTCTTCATTATCTAGGTGAGGGTGTTTTGCTGGCACTCTGCAATGGCTACTACAGCGTATTCTTCTCCGCAGGAGAAGTTTTCACTCTAGGGCTAGAGATCGTAGTCGCTGCAGTGGGACAGCCCACCTCGGGTAGGGATTCTACCCTGGCACTGCTTCGGCGGTTGCTCCTTTTCAGCACCCTTTTTAGGTGGAGTGTTTAAGGCTAGCTCTACTTAACTGGGACAGCATGGTACCATGCTTCTACTGGGTGTCCTTAGGCCTCCCCTTCAGTTTTACGCTGGCGGAGCATGCTGTAGCTCCTACTGTACAAGAGGTATTTGTGTCTCTACTACATACTAGGGTTCTTACTGCACAGTTCCTTCGTCAGGTGACGGATTCATGTATGGCGTTAGCATTACTCTTGTGGCTTCCCTTGTATGGCCTCCTCCTCTGGTGAAGTATTGCATTACCAATAGATTCTGTAGAGCGCCAGTCTCAGATGGGAATGGGCTTTAGCCCTGGCCTCCTAATGGTTTACACTACCGATAATTGACCGTTGCTTTGACAACTGTTGTCCTTCTGTCGTCAACTCGGGCGTAATTGTGTAATTGCCATAGCTGATCAGCACCTACCTTCGGTGCGATCTACTGGGTAGTTTAGTCCCTGTGTCACTCGTCTACACTAGATTGCCGTTATAAACAGGACTGGGGTTCTAATAGTTGTTGCCGTGATTCTATCGGTGCTACCTCTTTTCAGATATGAAAGCCGATGGTGGTCATTCCTTTCACTGCTCATTCCGGGGGTGGACTACGTGTCTCCCCACGCCAGGCAGAGCGGGTGTCTGTCACGCCTTGCCACTGCTGTCCCGCCTCGAGCTGAAGGGCTGACCACCTTACCCTTCTATCTAGCTGACCAGTAGCCAAGGGTTGGGCTATGGAATCCCATCTCTGTTTTTTCCACGTGACCAGGGTTCCCCGGGTACGGTGAGGGCGTTGGACGTCGTAATCGAACTCCACCAGGCAAGAGTATTTCTCTTATCTTGGTCATCTGCCCTTCCAGGCAGGGTTTCCGCATTGTCAATATATGGTCACTTACGGGGCTTCCCATCACCGGTGACGCTCACATCGGTTTTACTTCTACCTTTCTCCGAGGTATTGCTTCTTTGGCCTGCAGTTGGGCATGCCTGGGTCAGGAATTCTTTTCTCTGTGGTTTCTCAAGCAGCTTCTGTCGCTACAAGCCTCTACGGCTCTAGGGGCATTGGTACAATTTACCGATTCCTTTCTTTTGTCATTAGCATAAGGCAGTACTCCGCCCCGTAATCTTCTATCTTTGCAGAAGGTAGTCGCTGCTTTCCAAGTCATCTCAGACATGGTTTTCTCTTCTTTCTCCCTCGCATTATAAAGAGCGGGCTCTCCATCAGCCATGTGATTTGGCCTATGAGGTTTGCTGTTCCATAACTAGCGCTTTCCGCCGCACGAACTTTTGCCATTTTTTATAATGTATTTATTTCCTGGAGGTCCTTGTCAAAGCTGACGGCCTCCAAAGGGATGCTTTCCAGGTATATTTTTGACAGTTGCTCAGGCATTCCGCTCCTAGGGCAAGGCACCGCCCAGTGGAGTTGTGGCCTACCCGACCATCGGGCGGCGCTTCTTGGGTTCATCTACCCCATGCATTAGCTTTCTAGTTGTAGAAGGCAGTGTTTTGGTCTTCCAGGCACGTTCACAAAGTTTTACCGGGTGCCTTCCTAGGCATCGGCGGATGCTGCTCAGGGCAGCAAGGTCTTGCAGGCGGCAGTGGATTATGCATATATTTGGGTGAAATTTCAGGATGAACCTAAAATGCACTATAAGCTTTACTCTTAACCGTAGGGATAGAGATGAGCGAATTTCTTAAATATTCGATTTCGCCGGTTCGCAGAATTGTGTGCTGGGTTAATGAAATAATACTGTCAGTCAGTATGACACGCAGATGACAGGCGTCGCTATTAGAATCACTGCACACTTCACTTATTTGGGCAGTTATGGGGCCAAAACTGACCAAATAACTCAAGTGTGAACTCAGCCTTACAGGTCAATGTTAGCGTCAAGAAAAAGCACACTCCTTTTACACCCTCGTCAGCTGATTCCACATAGATGTCTACAGAACCTGTTCTATTAAACGCAGAGCCCCCGGACAGAGTGTAGAGGGTGTCAGCAGTAAGTTTGTGTTGACATCACTGGTTATTTTGCCCATCCTCTGATCGGTCAGAACAATAACCCACAAAAAACGGATCCTGTCTGGGGAGCATCTGCCTTCACTCGGTCAGCATTTGCTCAGTAATCCGTAAGTATTGGTAATGCCAAAAAACACCAGGAGTGGATCTAAAACAGAGATGACACGTGAAGGTAATATTTGCATGTCTTCTGTGTTTTGTACCCACTCTTGCTTTTGGCTACCAAATCATAAGCCGATTCTGATGGGACCATACAGGCCTTACAGCTGCTACACAGACAGGATCCGTTGTGTGTCTCATTTTTACTTCCTTCTGAACGATCAGAAGAAAGGTCAAATGAATGGTGATTTCATGATTAGGCCACAGAGTGGCACAGTGACGTAGTGTGGAGATGGTAGCATCAGGATGCTACAGAGTGGCAAGATGACATAGTGTGGAGATGGAAGCAACAGCAGCAGCATGATACCAAGGAGTAGCATGGTGACATAGTGTGGAGATGACAGCAGTAGCAGCAGCATGATACCACAAAGTGGCAAGGTGACATAGTGTGGACATGGCAGCATCAGGAGGCCACAGAGTTGCAAGGTGACATAATGTGGAGATGGCAGCAGCAGCATGATACCACAGAGTGGCATTGTGACATAGTGTGGACATGGCAGCAACAGCAGCATGATACCACCGAGTGGCACGGTGACATAGTGTGGAGATGGATGATCTAATCTGATGCATCAGGCATTGGTGGGTGGAAATCCTGTCTGATCCACGCCTGATTCCTCTTGACAAAATTAAGTCTCTACACATTTTGGGTGGACAGGCAAGTTCTTCTTGGGCTAACTATGGCCCACGCCGCACTAAACACCCGCTCTGATGCCACACTACTGGCCGGACAGGACAGCTTTTCCAGGGCAAACTCAGCCAGTTGCGGCCACAAATCCAGTTTGGCTGCCCAGTAGTCCAGCGGATCTTCTATGACGGCTGCAGGTTGCTGTCAAAGTATGCCACCACCTGCTGGTTCAGGTCCTGCTCCAGGTCTACCTGCTGCTGCTGGTGAGTAGTTTCTTCACTATGCCGGTGAAGAAAGCTGCTCATCAGCGTCTCTAGACTCAGGCTGCTGGTGCTGCTGTTACTTGCGACAAAGTCGAAGAGCCAGTCAACCAATCAAGAACCGCTCGGTTGCTGGTCAAGACACGACCGCTAGATGACATGTGGACCTGAGGCCTCGGGAAGAAACCCCTGCTGCCACGCCCCCTTACTCTGCTGCGACCTGTGCCTGCGCCAGAATCATTTACGCCTCTGATACTCCCCTGTGCAGGGCCTGGCACTTCTCTGTCTGACATACTTGTAGCTGAACTAAATACACTAAAAGCAAATTAAAACATCCCTAAAAGCGCCAAATATATATTTATTTTTTTACTGAGAGGCAACTAAAGGATTTGAAATTGGCAACGAAACAATTTCTGCGTAAATAACAGCAAAAGTGAACTGCGTATGGTATATATTTCTCGTATTGGTCTAAAATAGGCCACTAAACGATTTTAAAGTAAATAACAGAAAAAGTGAACTGCGAATATTTCTCTTTTTCTCCAGAAATATGATAAAAAACGCTTTTGGCGCAAATAATACCAAATATGAACTTAGTCTATTTTTGTCTAGAAATATGGCAATAAACGCTTTTAGCGCAAATAATACCAAAAGTGACCTACGTAAATATTTTTCGTATTGAATTGAAATAGGCCACTAAAGGATATCAGCTCAGTTAACAGCAAAAGTGACCTGCGCATATATATTTATCTTTTTTCACAGATAAAAGCCACTAAAGGCTTTTCAACATAGCACTTCCACCCCAATAACTAATTGCTGGAATGACAGAGCTGTGTTATGAGACTATCTGGATCCCCAAGTAATGTTTCCTATGACTCTCCCTAGCATCTGCACACGTCTCTCCCTGTCTGTGAAATGATTCCTCTCACTTTCACGGCACTAGTAAATCGCTTCTTTCCTTTTTTTTTTAACAATTCGTTTTTCTTTCACTCTCTCCAGCGCCTGCATACACGCCTGTCCCTGAATAAAGTACGATAATGAATGGCAGACTCTAAGATGGCCATCGCATATATAGGGCTGTGACATCACTGAGCTGGCTGCTGATTAGCTGCATGCATGGCATTATGGGTTATCCCGCCTTCCCAGAGTTCCTTGCCCCATGTCCTCACACGTATAGCCGCCATTTTAGCCCCATTGTAGCCGGCTAGTCGCCATGTTAGGAAAAATTGCAATTTGTTACCACGAAGCGCAAGGAAATTTGCGTTCGTTCAGAATCTAATTTTTCCTGAAATTCGGAACGATTTGGACTTCGTCGGCTTCGATTCGCTCATCTCTACGTAGGGACAAAACCTGTAAAACAGTAAAAAGGATTTGCATTTTTTTTCCAATTCCACCCCATTTTGATTTTATTTTTCTGCTTCCCACTCATTGTATGTTATATTAAATGTTGGTATTAGACAGTACAACTTGTCCCGCAAAAAACAAGCTTTTATATGGATATGTAAATGAAAAAATAATAAAGTTATAGCTTCAGGAAGCTAGGGAAGAAAAATAAAAAATGAAAAAACCTCTGGTATCCAAAGGGTTAATGCAAAGCTTCAGAAAAGTGAAATACTTTATCTTTCATTTTGCTTCTTTAATTTTTTTTATGTCTTAGGGACTACAGTGGTGACAGCAGCTGTAGTTGAAACATACACACCTATGAAAGTGAAGACAACTTTGAAGTTGGATTTCCAGTTTGACTCACTCACCTTAAATTTGTATAGCTCCAGTCCAAGCTCCCCTCTGGTAATAATGATTGGAATGGGAAAGCATTGCATGTTATGGTCTGCATGTCAAACAGTTGTGTAACTATGTATTCCTGTTTCGACAGACAAACACCAGTGAAAGGGATAATAGTTTAAAACTCGCAGAATTCAAGTTGGGCCTTATTTCAACAGCTGTCAAAATGTCCTCTGATGGATCCATGAGTGCCGCAGTTAAACTTACAAACTGTATGTTGGATGACAAGAGACAAGCTATTCAGAAGGCCACTCCACGGTACTGCTTAATGTTTCTTCATATAAAATATACCTGTCCACATGTTGCCTGTCATGTATTTTGACTCTACCATATTCTTTAGAAATAGTGACAAATATAGTTTCCTTTCTTACACATTACTCTACCAGTAATTGTATTACAGAATGATCCTTTCCCCGTGTTTTACACAGTTTAGGGGCCAAATGTGCCCTTTTTTAATTTTGACTGAATTTAAAAAACAAGATAAATAAAAATGTGTTGATGCTTTTATTCCATGGCTAAAGGTAAAACTGTAAGAACTATTTCATAGGTAATTTACGTAATATTTGTAATCTTCTTCATTTGGAACCCTTAATGCACATGTAAGCAATTAAGCCTAATAACCACGATGAGATGATATTAGCACTTGTAAATTGGTCTTTCAGCAAAGTTGCCAATGTGATATACTGACTGTAGGGGGTATATAGTTATTAATGTTATTTTGTGTATAATTGGAAAGAAAGATCACTTTGTTGGAATTGGTTTTCACTTTAACTTATTAAATCCATTGTGATTTATTGTTATCGCACAATAAAACATAAAGGCTCAAAGGAACACTTAAACATAGAAATTACCCCAAAATATCCCAGCATTATGTCCCTGCGTCTCCTCTTACCTTTGTCTTATTTTGCCTCATATTACAGAGAAAACTAAGAAACATATAAAGCGATATTTTCTGTGTGTCCCAGGAGATCAGCCATGTCCCCTGCTCTTCCTTAGGGCTCTAGGTGCTAGTGGGGCATTGCTGCAGCACCTAGAGGCTCCGTCCTCTCTCACCGCTTGGCATGCCCTTGTAAAGATGATTAACATCTTCGGTCTCCTCTGTGCCCCGCAAATCCCACGCCTGCGCCGTCCATTTTAGTATTAGGCGCAGTGAGTAAAGGACACTCGCCTGCTGCCGACACTCACTGCGCCTAATAATAAAATGGACGCCGCAGGCGTGGGATTTGCGGGGCACGGAGGAGACCGAAGAGGTCAATCACCTTTACAAGGGCGTGCCAAGCGGTGAGAGAGGACGGAGCCTCTAGGTGATGCAGCAACGCCCCACTAGCACCTAGAGGCTAATTTGCATATTATAAAAGTCATTATTTAGCCCGAACGGCAGCAGTCATACAGTTATGTTCTGCTGACATCAGCACATCGCTAATATCCGCCAGCTACATAACGATTTTTCTGATGACAGAAACCCTTTAAATCTGTTTTTAGAATGATGGAAATGAAGCGTGGAACGGAGAAGAATGTAATGGTAGATGTCTGCTACAAGCAAGGCAGAGAAGGCACCCTGATTGATGTGACTGTCCGTGACATCTATATGTGTACTAGTGTGGAGTTTCTGTGTACTGTGGCAGACATTTTCATTAAAGCTAACGAACAAAGTTCTGCTGCCCTCCGTAGCAGCAAACAAACTTCAACTCCAAGTAAAGAAGCAGGTAAAGTAATCCTTTTTTATTTTTATATCTACCTACAACCCTACAGTGGATATAGTAAAAATGAAAGTTTTGTTTCTTTAGCTCTTAAACCACAGGTATCTAGAATGGAAATGAATGTAGTGGTTAAGAACCCAGAGTTCGTGTTCGTGGCTGATTTGTCGAGGGCAGATGCCCCAGCACTGGTGCTTACAACACAGTGTGAACTGTCAATCAAAAATGGTCCGGAGCAGCAGCACATGACCGCTGCCGTAAAAAACTTGCACGTGAAGGCCTGTCCTTTTCTGCCAGACAAAAGAGATGGCAAGATCACCACCGTAAGATGATTCTATGATTCTTTATACTTAAAAAGGTTTGGAATGGCAGTTTTCAAAGTTTTTGCCTTTTATATTTGAGAGACCTCTCAATCAAGCTGTGCTGCATCGAGAAAAGCTGGAGGGAAGCCGTCCAGAAGACACTTCTCCCTGTGCTTGGCATTTTAGAGTAAAACACGGTTCTATGTAAGGAGGGAGCCTGTCTCTATTGCATGCTGTCCGTGGTTCGAGCAGCATGAAATGTATGTCTGGTTCCCTTTAACCACTTCAGCCCCGCTAGGTGAAACCCCCTTCATGACCAGAGCACTTTTTACACTTCGGCACTACACTCCTTTCACCGTTTATCGCTCGGTCATGCAACTTACCATACAAATGAATTTTACCTCCTTTTCTTCTCACTAATAGAGCTTTCATTGGGTGGTATTTCATTGCTGCTGGCATTTTTACTTTTTTTGTTATTAATCAAAATGTAACGATTTTTTTGCAAAAAAATGACATTTTTCACTTTCAGCTGTAAAATTTTGCAAAAAAAACGACATCCATATATAAATTTTTCGCCAAATTTATTGTTCTACATGTCTTTGATAAAAAAAAAATGTTTGGGCAAAAAAAAAAAATGGTTTGGGTAAAAGTTATAGCATTTACAAACTATGGTACAAAAATGTGAATTTCCGCTTTTTGAAACAGCTCTGACTTTCTGAGCACCTGTCATGATTCCTGAGGTTCTACAATGCCCAAACAGTAGAAAACCCCCACAAATGACCCCATTTCGGAAAGTAGACACCCTAAGGTATTCGCTGATGGGCATAGTGAGTTCATAGAACTTTTAATTTTTTGTCACAAGTTAGCGGAAAATGATGATGATTTTATTTTTTTTATTTTTTCTTACAAAGTCTCATATTCCACTAACTTACGACAAAAAATAAAAAATTCTAGGAACTCGCAGTGCCCCTCACGGAATACCTTGGGGTGTCTTCTTTCCAAAATGGGGTCACTTGTGGCGTAGTTATACTGCCCTGGCAATTTAGGGGCCCATATGTGTGAGAAGTACTTTGCAATCAAAATCTGTAAAAAATGACCGGTGAAATCCGAAAGGTGCACTTTGGAATATGTGCCCCTTTGCCCACCTTGGCAGCAAAAAAGTGTGACACATCTGGTATCGCCGTACTCAGGAGAAGTTGGGGAATGTGTTTTGGGGTGTCATTTTACATATACCCATGCTGGGTGAGAAAAATATCTTGGTCAAATGCCAACTTTGTATAAAAAAATGGGAAAAGTTGTCTTTTGCCAAGATATTTCTCTCATCCAGCATGGGTATATGTAAAATGACACCCCAAAACACATTCCCCAACTTCTCCTGAGTACGGCGATACCAGATGTGTCGCACTTTTTTGCTGCCAAGGTGGGCAAAGGGGCACATATTCCAAAGTGCACCTTTCAGATTTTGCAGGCCATTTTTTACACATTTTGATTGCAAGGTACTTCTCACACATTTGGGCCCCTAAATTGCCAGGGCAGTATAACTACGCCACAAGTGACCCCATTTTGGAAAGAAGACACCCCAAGGTATTCCGTGAGGGGCACTGCGAGTTCCTAGAATATTTTATTTTTTGTCACAAGTTAGCGGAAAATGATGATTTTTTTTTTTTCTCTTTTTTCCTTACAAAGTCTCATATTCCACTAACTTGCGACAAAAAATAAAAAATTCTAGGAACTCGCCATGCCCCTCACGGAATACCTTGGGGTGTCTTCTTTCCAAAATGGGGTCACTTGTGGCGTAGTTATACTGCCCTGGCAATTTAGGGGCCCATATGTGTGAGAAGTACTTTGCAATCAAAATCTGTAAAAAATGACCGGTGAAATCCGAAAGGTGCACTTTGGAATATGTGCCCCTTTGCCCACCTTGGCATCAAAAAAGTGTCACACATCTGGTATCGCCGTACTCAGGAGAAGTTGGGGAATGTGTTTTGGGGTGTCATTTTACATATACCCATGCTGGGTGAGAGAAATATCTTGGCAAAAGACAACTTTTCCCATTTTTTTATACAAAGTTGGCATTTGACCAAGATATTTTTCTCACCCAGCATGGGTATATGTAAAATGACACCCCGAAACACATTCCCCAACTTCTCCTGAGTACGGCGATACCAGATGTGTGACACTTTTTTGCAGCCTAGATGCGCAAAGGGGCCCAAATTCCTTTTAGGAGGGCATTTTTAGACATTTGGATCCCAGACTTCTTCTCACGCTTTAGGGCCCCTAAAAAGCCAGGGCAGTATAAATACCCCACATGTGACCCCACTTTGGAAAGAAGACACCCCAAGGTATCCAATGAGGGGCCTGGCAAGTTCATAGAATTTTTTTTTTTTTTGCATAAGTTAGCGGAAATTGATTATTTTTATTTTTTTCTCACAAAGTCTCACTTTCCGCTAACTTAGGACAAAAATTTAAATCTTTCATGGACTCAATATGCCCCTCAGCAAATACCTTGGGGTGTCTTCTTTCCAAAATGGGGTCAGTTGTGGGGTGTTTGTACTGCCCTGGCATTTGAGGGTCTCCGCAATCATTACATGTATGGCCAGCATTAGGAGTTTCTGCTATTCTCCTTATATTGAGCATACAGGTAATGAGATTTTTTTTTCCGTTCAGCCTCTGGGCTGAAAGAAAAAAATGAACGGCACAGATTTTCTCATTCGCATCGATCAATGTGGATGAAAAAATCTCTGCCAAAAAAAAAAAAATGGAGGGGAAAGGCGTCTGCCAGGACATAGGAGCTCCGCCCTACATCCATACCCACTTAGCTCGTATGCCCTGGCAAACCAGATTTCTCCATTCACATCAATCGATGTGGATGAATAAATCATTGCTGGGATTTTTTTATTTATATATATATATATATATATATATATATATATATATATATATATATATATATATACATACAAAGTGCTTGCCAAAGCATAGGAACGCTGCCTCCTCCTCAGCTCGTATGCCTCGGCAAACGTATCTGTCACTGCAGAGGAGAAAATCCCGTCTTGCAGCGCCGCATACACCGACTTGCGTGTAATCTGACAGCAGCGCAATGCTTCTGTCAGAATGCACATCGGTGCTGCAGCTGGTCGATCGGTTGGTCCACCTGGAAGGTAAAAAAAGAAAAAAAAAAGAAAAATTAAAAAACCAGGCCACAACGCAATAATTTTATTAACTTTGGAACAGAACATGTAACTTTAACTTTTGGAACTAAACATTAACCTGTTTGCTTACCTGTTTTTTTTTTTTTTTGTTTTTTTACCTTTATAGAACAAACCTCTCCTTCCCCATGGGACAATGTGCAAAGCGCAAATCGCCCAAAGATGTGGCGAAGTGCGTTATGCACTTTGTCCCATGTGAAAGGAGACGTTTGCAGCAGCAGTGAGTGAATGGGCCCTAATAGCCCTGTGTGCCTATCCTGGTGAGATGATCCCTATGCTAATAGTGTACCTGTGAGTGGTACTTCCGGAAACACTCTCCAAAGCATAGGGCAGGGTGGTCCGGACAGTCAGGACAGAAATAGCGGGTGTCACGCCTTATTCCACTCCTGCTACAGACACGACATCTTTTTCGGGGTGACGGTTGGGTTGAGGTACCAGGAACGACATTGGGGAAATGTCGCTCGTGTAGACGGCTAACTACACTGGTGGTTGGGGCCACGGAACCTCCTGGATACAGGAGGTTCTCGATGATCTCTTCCTGAAATTTGAGGAAGGATCCAGTTCTCCCAGCCTTACTGTAGAGAACAAAACTATTGTACAGAGCCAATTGAATTAAATATACAGACACCTTCTTATACCAGCGTCTGGTGCGTCGGGAAACTAAATACGGAGACAACATCTGGTCATTGAAGTCGACCCCTCCCATGTGGAGGTTATAGTCGTGGACTGAGAGGGGCTTTTCAATGACACGGGTTGCTCGCTCAATTTGTATTGTCGTGTCTGCGTGAATGGAGGAGAGCATGTAAACGTCACGCTTGTCTCTCCATTTCACCGCGAGCAGTTCTTCGTTACACAGTGCGGCCCTCTGCCCCCTTGCAAGACGGGTGGTAACGAGCCGTTGGGGGAAGCCCGCGCGACTAGTTCGCGCGGTACCACAGGCGCCAATCCGTTCTAGAAACAAATGCCTAAAGAGGGCCACACTTGTGTAAAAATTGTCCACATAAAGATGGTACCCCTTGCCGAATAAGGGTGACACCAAGTCCCAAACTGTCTTCCCACTGCTCCCCAGGTAGTCAGGGCAACCGACCGGCTCCAGGGTCTGATCTTTTCCCTCATAGACCCGAAATTTGTGGGTATAGCCTGTGGCCCTTTCACAGAGCTTATACAATTTGACCCCATACCGGGCGCGCTTGCTTGGGATGTATTGTTTGAAGCCAAGGCGCCCGGTAAAATGTATCAGGGACTCGTCTATGCAGATGTTTTGCTCTGGGGTATAAATATCTGCAAATTTCTGGTTGAAATGGTCTATGAGGGGCCGAATTTTGTGGAGCCGGTCAAAAGCAGGGTGCCCCCTGGGACGGGAGGCGGTGTTGTCACTAAAGTGCAGGAACCGCAGGATGGCCTCAAAACGTGCCCTGGACATGGCAGCAGAGAACATGGGCATGTGATGAATCGGGTTCGTGGACCAATATGACCGCAATTCATGCTTTTTTGTCAGGCCCATGTTGAGGAGGAGGCCCAGAAAAGTTTTAAGTTCGGAAACTTGGACTGGTTTCCACCGGAAAGGCTGGGCATAAAAGCTTCCCGGGTTAGCGGTGATAAATTGTGTGGCATACCTTTTTGTTTCGGCCACAACTATGTCTAAAAGCTCCGCAGTCAAGAACAGCTCAAAAAATCCCAGGGCCGAACCGATCTGAGCCGTCTCAACCCGAACTCCAGACTGGGCAGTGAAAGGGAAAACTACAGGTGCGGCTGAAGTTGGGGACTGCCAATCAGGGTTTGCCAGCACCTCTGGGATTCTAGGGGCTCTACGGGCACGTCTTTGCGGTGGCTGCGACGGGGTCACTACTGCACGTGCCACCGTACCAGCTTCAACTGCCCTTCTGGTGCTCGCTACTTCACCAGGTTGTACGGCAGTGCTGGTACTAGGTCCAGGGAGGGCTGGGCTGCTGGTGTATGCCTCACCACGTAATCCGACAGCACCAGCCCCACTCTGCTGCTCTTGAAGCGGATCCTGCGCAACCTGCGGTCTAGCGACACGGGGCCGGGTACGCCTGGTGGTATCAGGGACCTCAGCCTCCTCGTCCGAACTTTGGGTCAGAGAGCCACTGCTTTCTACAGGTTCGTATTCTGACCCGCTGGATTCATCAGATGAGGGTTCCCACTCCTCATCCGACTGGGTCAGAAGCCTGTAGGCCTCTTCAGAGGAATACCCCCTGTTAGACATGTGGGCAACTAAATTTAGGGGTATTCCCTGAGACTACCCAAGAAAAAAAAAAGCAAGCCTGCCTTACAAAGGGGAGGCTAGCGAAGTACCGGAGGCCGCTGCGGTTGATAAAAAATATCAAAACTGATTTTTTTATCGCCGCAGTGCGTGTAAAGTGAATGTGCAGTGATCAAAAAAAAAATTTTTTTTTGTCACTGCGGTGGGGCGGGTGTGGGCGAACGCACGTGTGGGCGACCGATCAGGCCTGATCGGGCAAACACTGCGTTTTGGGTGGAGGGCGAACTAAAGTGACACTAATACAATTATAGATCTGACCGTGATCAGTTTTGATCACTTCCAGATACTATAAAAGTACAAATGCTGATTAGCGATACGCTAATCAGCGAATAACAGACTGCGGTGCGGTGGGCTGGGCGCTAACTGATCGCTAACTACCTAACCAAGGGACCTAAACTATACCTAAAACCTAACGGTCAATAACAGTGAAAAAAAAAAGTGACAGTTTGCACTGATCACTTTTTTCTTTTCACTTGTGATTGACAGGGGTGATCAAAGGGGTGATCAAAGGGTTAATTGGGGTTCAGGGGGGTGATCAGGGGCTATAGTGTAGTGTTTGGTGTACTCACTGTGAAGCCTGCTCCTCTGCTGGATCCAACCGACGAAAAGAACCAGCAGAGGAGCAGGCAGCCATATAACAGATCATATTTACAAATATGATCTGCTATCTGGCACTTTGATTGGATTTTTTAAAAATCAGCAACCTGCCAGCCACGATCATTGGCTGGCAGGTTGCTGACGAAATACTTCTGTGCGAAATGCCGGCGCGAACTGCGCATGCGCGCGCGCATAGTCGCGTCATCTCGCGTCTCGCGAGATGACGCGTGTATGCGTTACTGTGCGCAGCGCTGCCACCTCCGGAACGCACATGTGCGTTAGGCGGTCCGGAGGTGGTTAAAGGGGTTCTGCCGATCAGCTCCAGGAGCGCTGCGGCCTTTTCACTGTTTACAGCAGGCCCAGTGACATCACGGCTAGTATCAACTGGCCTGGGCTGATCAGATGCTGATGATCTATCCAGAGGACAAACTGCAGAACCCCTTTAACTACGAAGAGAACAATGAAACCAGACTTTAGTATGTTTTACCAGTCAGATGCAAATGGAACTAACAAAATCCTAACCAATCTATTTTTACGAAAAATGACCCTTTGACAGAATGCCCCTTTTTTGCATGTGGACACATTAGCTCATTTCCCTTAAAGCATACCTGAACTTTATTTAATATTTTTTAAAATTCAGTTGTATAGGTGATAATAGTGAAATTTGTGATGTATTTGATTAAAGTATAAAATAGTAAAAATCGCGCTGCTCCAAACCAGCAGTGGAAAAGCACACCATTAAGACACACTGAGGGTTCTTCGGCTATGGTCCGCCCTGATAAGGTACAGTAACTTCGACTTCCACATGAATCGGTGCTCTTATTACCTATAATAGTAAGAGAGACGGCCTGACATAGTGAAGTCCCCCAAGTCCTTTATCTTATAAGGTTATTCATTATACTCACAAAATCCATAAAATCTCATCTCATATAAAACAAATATCAGTCCTCTCGCGAATTGCCCAATTTTATTAAAGTGCCTGTTTCTACACTTAAAGGGGTTCTGTCACCAGCGACCCACTTATACAACTATTTGTATAGACAAATAGCAGTAGTTCACTTGATTTAGGCTACTTTCACACTAGCGTTTTTCTTTTCCGGCGCTGAGTTCCGTCCTAGGGGCTCAAATCCGGAAAAGAACTGATCAGTTTTATCCCCATGCATTCTGAATGGAGAGTCAGTCCTTCAGGATGCATCAGGATGTCTTCAGTTCAGTCTTTTTGACTGATCAGGCTTTTCAGAAAAACGTAGCATGCAGTATTTTTACCTCCGGCCAAAAAGCCTGAACACTTTGACTGAACGCCTGATCAGGCTTTTTTCCCATTGACTTGCATTAACGCCGGATCCGGCCCTGTGTGTTCAGTCAAAACGGATCCGGCTTTTGCATGTTAAACCCGAAAAATGTGAAAAAAAAGTTAAAGTCCATAAATGGCGGATCCGTTTTTTCCAATGCATTTTTCCATTGTGATCGAAAGCCTGATCAGGATTCAAATGTAATCCGTTTTCACACGTTTTTCCGGATCCGGCGGGCAGTTCCAGTGTCGGAATTGAACGCCGGATTAAAACAACGCTAGTGTGAAAGTAGCCTAAAGCTGGGTTTTGAGGCTCCGTTCCCGAGTTGATACTTTTCCTAATATGTAAATAAGGTGTTTGGTGCAACAAGGGCATCACTGTTGCTCTTGTTGCAAACAAGCTCTGCTCCTTTGTGTGTCAAGCCCCTTCCTTGGTGCTTTCACACTGACTGGCCGTGTCAATTAAAACGGTGGCCACAGAAAGGAGTGGATTTTGGGTGCAACAAGAGCAATGTTGATGCCTTCATTGCATCCAACGTCTCTGATGTACAGATTTGTATGCATGGATTTGATCACTCAGTTTAGTGATCAATGCGGGGATGGGGGTTAATAAGTATAGCGACTGGCAAATTTAGGCTAATCCTCGGGTGTCTGATACCTGACACCCCTGCTGATCAGCTGTTTCAGAGTAGCTGTGGTGCCGGAAGTCAGCATTAGAACTACAAAACTCTACTCACTGTGCAGTAGACAGAGATGATTACTGCAGCTCTTCTACCATTGAAGTGAATGGGAGCAGTGCTGCAGTTACAAGCTCTGTCAGCTGTAGTTCTGGCATCAACAATACTACTCCTAAACAGCTGATCTGTGGGGCGTTCAGATATTAATGGGCTATCCGAGTATATCCGAAGTAAAAGCCATGCATAGTAAAGAAGTAACCAACCTCATTGATGAGCAGCAGTCCAAGGCTCTTTGTATTGGTGGTAATAAACACAAGTCAGAACTGAAGTGTCTACTACCGTATGTTACTGCACTCCCAACACATTTAGTTTTAATATAGAACCTATTCATTTTTTTTTTTACAGATTTTACAGCCATGTGATGTGTTTTTCCAAAGTGTTCAGTCTAATGGTGGTCCGCAGAATATTGAACTCTCAATAAAATCACTCATGTTAAAGGTAAGCAGTTTTCTATTGTATATTTCAGATGTATGCATTTAGTAATGTATTTACAGTTGTTGTTTTTTTCCCGCTTCATAAGATGCAACTGATGATATGACACACCCCAGGTTTTAGAGGAGGAAAATAAGAAAAAAATATTTTTCATCAGACCTCCTATCAGATCAGACACCCACACAAAAGCAGGACATCGGATCAGACCCCTATATCAGGACATCACATCAGACCCCCCTATCGGGAGATCACATCAGACCCCGATATCAGACCTTATGTCAGCCCTCCATGTCAGACCCCCATCAGACCTCAGATCCACCCTCACTGTCAGACCCCCATCAGACCTCATGTCAGCCCTCAATGTCAGAGCCCCTTCAGACCTTATATCAGTCCTCAATGTCAGACCTTACATCAGCTCTTTATGTCGGACCCCCATCAGACCTCAGATCAGCCCTCAATGTCAGACCCCCAATCAGAGTTTCTCGCTAGAACACCATCAGACCTCAGATCAGATTAACATATAAAACGCCTCTTACCTCACCTGCGCCGCTTCCGGCAGTCTCTGCAGAAGTAATTCTCCCCGGTCTTCTCCGGCCTGCTCTGCATTGTCACCTAACTGTTTGCAGTGTTAGGTCATAGAGTGCAGCTCCGAACCTAAGGAAGGAAGACCAGGGAGGGTGAGTTCCAGAGGTGCTCGCAGTGCTTCAAGCTCCGTTCCTGGCACCTAATGCATACTAGTGAGTGCTTCCATAATGTTGAGTGATGTTGCTGGCTGCCTGTTTTCCATGCAGTGACCATTGCAGAAGAAATGTACAGTAAGATTACATGGTGACCATTTTGACCATCCGTATACTAATCTAAAGCCTTGATGGTTTGATTCCAACAAAACGGGAGCTGCTGCTAACTTACTGAGGCACATTTATCATTGTATCCTTAAAGGGGTTCTCTGAGCTATTAATGAAAGTTGTCCTTTCTTCTAACCTGTGGAAGGAAGATTATTTGGTTAAAGGGGTTGTCCAGCTGTTAATATTGATGATCTATCGTCAGGATTAGTCATCAGTATCTGATCGGTGGGGTGGAACACCTGGGACCCACACCGATCAGCTGTGAAACAAGGAGGCGGCGCTCCATACGAGCGCCGCTTCCTCATTATTACACTTTGTCTCGTCTCCAGTGGAGCGGTGGCGTAGTGTAATTACAAGCATTTGCTCCGTTCACTTGAATAGAGCGAGTACTTGTATTACACTGCACCTGTTCAGCTTAATTTACTATTATGCAACTGAACAGGAAAAGATGAGCACATGTCCGAGCAGCTCCTAGGTAGAAGAGCCCACAGCCTGTGGGATTGCAGTGGAGACGGCGGCATCAATGGAGTGAGGGACAGGTAAGTATTAACCAATCCTACTTCAGCATGACAGAGGAGTAGGAAAACTAGAGTAGCTTTTCTATATAAAAGAGTTAGGTTTACAGATGAGATAACATGTGACATTTAATAAATGTGACCTAAAGCACACCTACATAGACTCAAGGAAGACTAACTTTAAATATTCCCCTTATGATAAATCCCCTCCCCCGTCCCCCGAGAGGTTTTCTTTGGCACAGTCCACAACTTTCTAGACATACAGGCTGATGTAACAGCCGGAGGCTGTATCTCTTGAAGCTGCACGCGCGCAAATAGCAGCGTGCAGCGTTCTCCATCAGTGTGCAGAGTTCGGATTGTCTAAGACTATAAGAATCTAAATTTATGCCACTGCTATTCTGCTCCTGAAGAAATGTCACCACATACAGAGTGACATAGAAACGCGTCGAGCAGACGCTTATACTTGCAGAGACGGTTCTCTATTAGATAGTGATCGGACAATAGGGATGTAAATCAGCTGGGTTGTAAGTAGAGCTCGTACATAACGGCTCTCACCCACAGTTCACCTATCCTTTCCTCTATCTACCCATACTCACTACGTGGATACACTGTTGCAGCTGACTATTGAAGCTGCCACTTACGTTGCTGGTACCCTTGATACATCATTGGGAATCCAAACACCGCTAGTGAATGTATGGGAGTGCATCTGTGAATCATCAGAAGAGGCATCCAGAACGGACCATACTGATATTCCAGCTCTGCACGTCTTACAAGCCTGGTTTGAGTGGCTGTACCCATACAATTGTGGAGTGAGCCACCCATCCAGGCTTAGCCTGACGAATCCTACATGTGGCAAGCTCGCCACGATTTTAATATATGATTAATAAAATTTCCTTTAAGCGTATATTCAGGCAGTAAAACATACAGGCTGATGTCCATGAATATCAGAAGTGCCAGAAAAAAATTCCACAGAATAATTTGGTGCACCCGTCACAAGTTAGGCATATCATGTCCTACATGTTGCAGAATAAAATAAAAAATGGTGCAATTCATTCATAAATACCATGCACAAATGCACTTTTCTCTGTTTTTTTTAACAGGTCTCTCCAGTCATTATAAATACAGTGATCACCATCACATCTGCACTGTCCACTTCCAGAAAAGAGTCAATAAGTGAAGCCACTAGTCCAGTTCCAGCAGATCTTTGGAAAAAGAAGGATTTAAAGGATTTAAAGTTCTGGTTTCTTGAAGAAGAAAATGAGAAGGAAAACAAAAATAGTGGCATTGACCAGATTGTCTTAACAGGAGAAAAATTAGATTTGAGCATTGACTCAATTATCATAACTCTAGAAGCAGGTGTTGGCCACAGAACACTGCCCATTCTTCTAGCAAAGTCCTCATTCAAGGGAAATGTTAAAAACTGGACCACCCTTATAAACCTGTACTGCCAACTTGAGCTAGAGGTACATATTCTCAGATCTATAGTCAACAACATAATTCATTTTAATCTGGCAGAACTAAACTATCTCTCCCCCCCATACATGACCAATTAAACAGGTTATATAGAATTAAAATATTATTATTATTTTTTTAGAACAGCCATGTTTTTTTCTAATTTTGTAAAACCCATATAATGTTACTGTTGGGGCATGCTATGTTATGTTATGCTATGTGTATACAACATCTCCCTGTTCTATATAACTGCGTGATGAACAGTAGTTTGAACCCACATTTGTTTTCTGCAGGTGCATTACTACAATGAAATATTTGGTGTATGGGAACCTTTGCTAGAACCTCTAGAAGTGGAGAGAAGTGATAACTTTCGACCTTGGAGTCTTGAAGTTAAGGTACCAGTTTTATAAATTACTAAATCAGAACTGAAGCCAAAACCTAAATTTGTATCCCATTGTTTTAATTGGGAAATGCATCATAAATTATAAAAAAAAAATTAAATCTGATAGAAATTAATATTTTCAAAAATTCTAGTTTTTGTTATACCCTGCTCTTCCCCTGGAAAAATGCATCATTGGCAGTTCATAGCATACCAGTTATAGATGAAAACTTACATGCTGCAGTACTTACTATAAGCTTTAAAGGCATTGACTCCTTATGATTGCACCTGTCCATATGCCCTATAAGACCTGTAGGAAGGCGCAAGGGTCCGTCGTTGACGGAAGGTATGTGTCACAGAGGTTTCTGGCCTCTGTGGAGTAAGAGACAGTTTTCATGTGTCAGCAGCAGTTGGTGTTTGACACCTTGCTATTTAGTATAGCTGATCCGGGGCGGCTCTTACTGGGAGTAGTCAAAGTGCTGGGTGGGTGACTACTCCCCACGTTCCATGCCGGGTCTTGACTGGCCTATAAAAAAAAACAGCCGGCAGTGTCAGCTGGGTGTGATTACCTCTCTTTCTAACAGAGGAGTTCTGGCAATCTATGGATTGGGATCTGAGCCATGTGCTAGGCTGGAGGCCTGAGTTTGGGAGGTCTGCTTTGTCCTGAGCAATGCCGATTGGGTGTGAACTAACACCTAGGATAACAGGTGACTGTGTTGCTGTATGAACTGTGTAGGTGTGAACGAACACCAAAACCGCAAATGGACTGTCGTACTGTTTTGTTGCCATAAGTCTGAATAAAACACAGAAGTTTTTTTGAGTTACAAACTGGTCTTTGCCTCTATACTGCATCCGCTTGTCCTGTCTACCAGAGCGAATTCTCACAGACCCTATTGACCCCCTCTATGTGACAGAACTTGGAGCTGCTTAGTAAGACATTTGAATGGCCAATGTAATGCCCTGCATGGTCTGCTGCAGCAAAATGTATGCATAGACTCCACAATAACAGTTGATCGCCAGGGTTAAAGAAGCTGGACTTAAATTGGGGTTGCGTTCAAGATACAGCCCTTTTAGTGGGTATTCCTCCTTCTTTAAGCACAGACACCCATGCTGTACACTCCCGCAGCTCCAGTGTTAGTTGTTACATGCAGCATATGATTTTTCATGTATAACTGGAAGTACATCTTTTGGTAAATTCCTCACATTTCGAGCTTTTGATTAACAATAATGTTAATTCTAGATGAAAAAGAAATTAAGGAAACAAATATGTGAAATTGATGGTGAAGAGGAGAACTACAAGATACCAGACTATGTTACTGCAATAAACATTTTTTCTAAAGACCAGCTAAACATCACACTGTCCAAATGTGGGATTTTAACCCTGACTAACCTAGGACAGGTAAGAAGCTTCATAAACAATTTTCATCTGTTTACCATAGACTTAAGAAGTGGTTGCTAAATATTTGGCTGACAACTATTTCCCTGCACCCCCCAGTTCACAAGCCTGTTTACACACTTACAGGGAGGACTTGCTTGCCAGATAGTATTGCAGTTAGCGTTTGTTAACCCCTTTCTCCCCTGCTTAAAAAAGTCCCTTGCATATAGCCGCTGAGATACATATCGTAATGCCTTCATAATCTCCTTCTTCACTGTCTAGAGAGAGATATAACCATATATTTCTATGAATTTGGAAGTTGGGATGATTGACTGAAAAGTGTCTTAGCCGCTCTATCTGCTTCTCTTTGAGATCATTACGGCAGCACTGAGGGGAGGGTAGCTGCTGAGCATGTTAGTCCACCACTGAAGGCAGAAGAAGGTGGGACCAGCAGTATAAACAGCAGGGGACACTACCAGAGTTGAAAATGTAATGCCCCATTCATTGCATAGTAATGCTTTTCATGGGATAACCTCTTTTAAATCTGTCACTAAGGCAAAGATCATTCTAATAGTTTTTTTAAAATTTTATTGTTCTTATCGAATTGCAGTTCTGTAAATTTGTTGTTGACGTTCTGTTGACCATTTTGTGCCACAGGCATTTGCTGAAGCAGCCAGCAAAACATCAGATATCTTCAAAAAGGATCAAGCTCCATTTGTGATCACAAATTTGCTGGGCCTCCATATTTCTGTCTTTTTTCCAAGTGACTCATTTACTGCTTTAAATGTTGATCCAAGCTTAAAGAGCATAGAACTGGATGATGGGGAGAATCTTAGCATGGATTATGTCCGTACCAAAGCCCAGACTGATCAGTTTTCTGCTATGACCAGTCTTAGCAGCAAACACTTCTACATGCAGCTCAGTAAGTTACCAATGCATGCCTTGAAAAAAAAAATGTCTTCTCTTTTTCTAATTTTTACAAACCTAGATAAAATATTTCAGTTAAAAGCAGAGTTGTTAGAAGGGTTATCTATACCCTACAAATACAGGTGGTCCAAATCATAAAACATTTGCTGCTTCTTCCATCTAGTCACTGGAGGTTCCCACCTTGTCCTGTGTCATTGCACAGCAGTGATGTCACCAGATGCCATGTAATCTTGGCAATCAGCACGGTAGACAACATAGTTGCAGGTAGTTACTGGCATCTCTTTGCAATTGCAAAAGAAAATTGCAGCTTGAAGTAGTAGTGCATTACTCTAATGGTGGATTATGATGTACAAACAAGACAAAGTCACCGGAGACTCCCATAAAAAGCACTGTCATTTTTCAGCCAAGAAAAGGCTGTTTGAGGCAGAAACATCACTTCATTGCCATTTTTTATGAAGATTTGAATAGAACGTTTTGTATGGCATTCTCTAGTGCCTTGAATCATTTGTCCATTTTTACACATTTTTAGTGTCAGAATGAATGTATAGTCCTTTTTGGAGGATCCAATATTAAAATGAGCATTTTATGATCCTAGCAAGAGAGTGAGAGAGCTCATGAGTCTAGTGTATTTACAATCTAAACAGAATCGCCACCAACCTAGTCTAACTCAAATGCATCTTTCAAGGGATGTTCACACTGCGGGTTCTACATCGTAATTTTAGCGTGGACAGCTGTGTCGATATTTGCCGAATTCATTTAAATGGAAAGCAGTGCTGAGGATCGTAGAGTGGCAGCTTAAGGCCATGGGTGCAGCGAGAAGGGACATGTCTACTCTTGGTGCGGCGTCAGCTTATCCTTAGCAGTGCCTCCCATTGAAATGAATGGGAAGCTGAAAGGACACGGCTGCTCAGTGCAAGCTTCAGCTTGTCATCTGGGTTAGCCGAGACTGAGCTTAACTCGGTCATTTACTGAATGCCCATTATCATATCAGACGGGAAACTTCCAAAAAAATACAGTTGTACTGACATGGATTTTCAAAGTAAGTGCACCAGCCTCATCAGGTCTGTGAAGTCTATTCAACAATATATGCAGTTTTTAATTGCTAAATCTGGTGACAGATCATATTTAACTGTGATGGAGGTTAAGTTTGTAGAGATAATAAGAGATTGTTGGTTGACAGAACATCTAGCAACTGTACAATAATAAAAAAAAGTGTTATTAAATCCTCTAAACCAAACTGATTATTATCCTCCATACCAGCTCCTTGGAATCACTCTTCTAGTGACAAAATTCCTTTAACCAAAGTGGGTCGAAGCCTTTACTGTGTAAGACATTCCGATTCGGGAGTTGAGCGATACATTGTCTGTCAAATAGATTCTGTGGACGGAACAAAATGTATAACAATACGGTCACCATTACAGGTAAGCACAGATCATGTTGGCTGTTATCACTTTCTATCACTTTCTATTCGCAAAATGGACAAGAACAATGCGTTTTATCATTCGCTGAACGGCCTGCATGTGATCTGCAAAAAATGTGCATTGTACGCAGAGGTTCTGTGCATGCCCAGCCAGTACTTTGTTCTGTACAGATAAGGGGTAAGACCCCTGAAACAGCTGCCTCCAGTTGGGTATCTCTAGTTAGGCGGTAATATCTTAATTTGCATAGCCACTTAGCAATACATGTTAGCAAAATGTTTTATTATAAATCATTATGGCTTACCATGACCTTCATTGGCACTATTATGTAGTCTATTTTATCATTTCATTTTTACTTTGCAGATTAGAAATCACTTTATGGTAGCATTTGAAGTTTATCATGAGGACACATGTTTGGGCACTGCAGAACCAGAAAGTGACTTTAACATCCCGTTGTCAACTTACAGGTATAGTTTGTTTCTATCTGTGCAAACTAGGTATTCTAAATAGGCCTGTAGGAGGAAGACTTGTGTCAGAGTAAAGTGATCAAAGTTGAAATGCTTTTCTTTGTAGGTAAAGCTGACATGGCTGTCATGCCACATCAGGACTGTGAATCCCACTATCGTCTTAGTACTTTGAGAATTATTATATTCATATGTGTTTGCCAGTAGCTTTAAGGGTCCATGATATTCATTACCCCTAGATTTTTCAAAGCAAAACATGCTTTATAATTAATTGGCACTTTTGAATTTGAAAGCAGCCATTTGATTGTTTGCTATGGGCAACATTGCTACTTCTTGAGCTTATGTTGCTGGAGAGTTATTATTTGTATAGTGCATCAGCACTGATAAGTCTCCCCGAGAACATTGACAAATGTGTTGTCCTTTTGTAGATGTGTCCTACTTTTAGTATAAAGTTCTTAATTTAGGCTACTGTCACACTAGCGTTTTTGCTGGATCCGGCAGGATTCAGCAAAAACGCTTCCGTTACTGATAATACAACCATCTGCATCCGTTATCAACGTATCCGGTTGTATTATCTGTAACATAGCCAAGGCGGATCATGAACTCCATTGAAAGTCAATGGGGGACGGATCAGTTTTCTATTGTGTCAGATTATGTCAGAGAAAATTGATCCGTCCCCATTGACTTGCATTGTGGGTCATGATCCGTTTTGCTCCGCGTCCCAGGACGGAAAGAAAACCACAGCATGCTGCGGTTTGCTCTTCGGTATGAGAACGGAATGGAATGCATTTTGGATTATTCCGTTGTGTTCAGTTACGTTTTGTCCCTATCGACAATGAATGGGGCCATATTGGAAGCATTTTTTTTCGGTACTATTTTAATTCGAATTATTCAGAGGTAAACTAAGAACACTAAAAAGGTTGTCTCAGAACTACAGCATATTGCTTATCCCCAGGGTAGGTGAAAAGTATCTGACAGGTAGGGATCTGACCACTGGGGTTCCTTGTCCTCATTTGAATGGGGTGGCTGCTGCTGTATTCACAATCTGTAGGACTGTTGAAGATAACTGAACATTACACAACTATCTTCAGCAGTCCTATAGACATTGAGCGGAGCAGAAGTGCACATGTTTGGCTGCTGCTTTATTCAAATGGACAACACAAAACCTCAATCTCATTAACGGTGGGTTCCCACTGGCACCCCACTGATCAGATTCTTATCACTTATTCTGTAGAAAAGCAATGTTATAATTCTGGGACAGCCCCTTTAAGATGCTGGATGTAAAATGGAAACTGCATTAACTTTAAATGTATACAATTGGTATACATCTGTTTACCTTTTCAGAAGTAATGAGTTTATTTTGTTTGAAGTGATTATCCTATGATTATTGCAAAAACAAAAAATCAGACATATAGTTCCAGCCTTGCATCTCACATTAATTTACAGATCTCCCCAATCATTGCTGTAATTGCTCTGCTAGATTTATTTCAAGCTGGCAGCTTAGGGGTGTGTATCCTTTTTTGCTGCCTATCTCTCACTGTCACAGCTTAGGAAGCATGTCCTGTAATTGTCACAGCTATTAACAGAAGATATGGCTAGTGGTAGTTGAAGGAAACAACTGAACATATATGTCCACCTCAGCTGTGGACAGAGAAATATGGAAAAAACAAACAGCTTTTGACGATATACATATACATTTTATTGGATAGGTCAGTGTTTAAACTACATTTTTTATTAAATGGGATTACAAAAGTATTCAGATCCAGGTGCTGGTTTGAAAAATTTTAAATAGTTTTCATCGGACAACCCCTTTAATGTTATGTAGCACCTACATGTTCCAGAGTACTGGTCCCATTAGTTTACAGAACCCAAACCTCTAATCTTCTGCAAAACCCAAATACATACTGGGGCAAATTCCATTGAAATGTAATTGACAGTTAACCCTCCTCTATGTTTACACAGGAATCCTGTGTAAAAATGGTAAAAACCTGCATACTCCATTCTTGTGTTGTCCCTTGTAGGATTTTGGCTCTGGACTCCACTGCTGCAAGGCCCATGTTACAGTTTATAAGTTACATGTAAAACCGTACATTTATTAGAATAGTCCATGCAGGGAGGTGAGAGGCAGTCTGAGAAGCAGTGCTTTAGCAGTTACAGTTAGCACTATGTATTTCTACTTCAACCTGCTGCTGATTGGATCCAGCGGTTACACCATGTGACCTCTACAGCCAATCATAGTAAAAGTGGGTCATTAGCAACACTGCTTTCCTTTCCATCCTTAGCCGTTACAGTTAGCACTATGTTTGTCTGCCTCAGCCTGCCGATGATTGTCTAAGGTGGTTACACCATGTGACTGCTTCAGCCAATCAGAGTCCTTAAGGGAACCTGTCATCAACTTTATGCTGACCTCACGGTGTATAAATTAGTGACAGAAATGCAGATTTCAGCGATGCGTCACACATCAGCTAAAAGTAAGTGGTTGCCAAGAACCAGCATCATAATCATTACAGCACAGGCCTTGAAAAGAGTCAAATCTACCTGAGAAGAGTCATGGTTATTCATGATCTCCTGCTCTCCCGCCCATCTGCTGATGGTTGGCAGTTCTCTCCTAGAGAGAAAACTAGGTAGAAGACAGTCATCAGCAGGTGGGCAGGGAAGGCAGGAATTTATGAATAACCATTACTCTTCTTAGGTGGCCGGGACTCTTTTCCAGGCCCAGGCTGCAATGATTGTGATGTTGGTTCTCGGCCACCACTTACTTTTAACTTATAAATGACAGACCGCTGAAATCAACTCGCATGTCTCTACTTTATACTGCTGTTAGTATGGGCAGCACAAAGGTGATGACGGGTTCCCTTTAGCACTTGCCTTTTATATATTAGCATGATTTAAGGCTAACAACAAAAATAACAATCTAAAATATGTAGTAAATAAAAGTAGGGTGATAATGTGTATCTTGCGAGACTATTTATTTATTTTTATTTTTTAGATCTACACTGTGCTTCAAACCAGCCCTTGAAGAGTATGAGAAATGTGAGGGAATTGACTTTGAAGAGTTCTTAAAAAATCAAGGCTCACTGTTGGGGAGAAAATGTCAGTCCCGTAAAAATAACGCAGATTCTTTCATTGTGAACATTGTCCCTGTGATTGACACTCTAATATCCTCTGCTTGTACCGATGAGAGATGGGATCTGCCATATGTTGTTCATCTGTGGCCAAGTGTTGTTCTACATAATTTGCTTCCTTATCAAGTAGCATACTCTCGTGAGGTATGTGCAAGTATTTCAGCAAAAAGTGTTACCTTATACTATCTTTCTACATAATATTGAGCCCCTGCCAGCATGATCAACCCTATTAAACCAGGTATATTTCCTGGTAGGGTTGATCATGCTAATTAAAACAAAACCTTAGTTATCTTTTGTAGCAACGTTCTTAAGATATCAGCATTTTTATTATTATGTTAACATATAGTCATTGGTGGTCTAGCTATGTGGAACCAACTACTAATGCCGAAAGAGTCATTATTGTCAGTTTGTGCTGTGGATTGCATGCGGATCGTGGGACTTATTGGTGGCAACGGAGCATCAGGACAAGGGAGAGAGGGCTATATGGGCAGGAGAGAATACCTCCCTCATGATCCTCGGAGCAGCTGCACTCCACTTCTGGGTAGAATGACTTTTTCTGCTTTAGGGCTCATTCAGACGACCGTATGAATGGGTCCGCATTCATAGTTCCTTTGTGCTTCCCCGCAATGGCGGACAAGAATAGGCATTTCTATCATAGAGCAGAACATGCGGAACGCACACAACCGTTACCCGTGTTTTGCAGATCCGGAATTTGCGGACCGCAAAACACTACAGCCTCCTGAATGAGCCCTTACTGAGAGCTTGGGAGGATCATAAGGTGAGTATTTTCTACTGCTCATACAGCCCTCTCTCATTTGTCCTGATGTTCCGCTTTCACAAATGAGTGCCAGGACCGGCATGCAATCCACAGCACACAGTGGCACCAATGACTTATTTGGCATTAATAGAGGTTCCTCTTCGCTCGACCACCAGTGACTGTTACTTTTTTTATTTTTCGGGGATTACAAAGCTTTTACATAAGGATGATATTGGTAATGTCTGAATACAGGGCTGGATGACATGTCTAGCCCTGTCAATCAAAGGGGAAGTGGTGTGCACAGAGGAGCTAGGCATTGGAAAAGCGGTGCTCCGATTTTTCTGCTCGCCCCTTGGGCTGTCAGAATACAGGGCTGGATGGCATTTCTAGCCCTGTCAATCAAAGGGAAGGGGAGTGTGCACAGAAGAGATGGCTCTTTATTTAGTGGTAGGAGTTATATTCCTTGCATTAGTTGCATTTTGTTGATATAGATTGTTTAAGAGGAACTTGTCAGGAGCTTCATGCTACCTAGAACCAGGAATGGGGAAATTAGTAATGGGGCAACTATCCATTGGCTTCTCCCAACCGGACTCTGCTTGATTGACAAGTAAAAGGAGAGAGCCGTCAGTGACTGTAAGTCACTATAGTCATTGATAGGCTTTGCATTTCCTCTTTATCATATTCAGTAATGTGTGTAAAATGAGAGACCGTCAATCAACTCAGACAGAGAGACATCCCCACGGCTAATTTTCAGCTCATTTTTAAACAGTTGCTGAAATTCTACACTAGATCTGAGTTAGAATTTACTTGTTTGTAGCCAGGGAGCCTGTTGGTATATCATGCTGCCCATAGTGTTAAATGCATGAGCTCCTGACAGGTTCTTTTTAAGATAGTTTAATTTAGTAAATTCTATTAGAAAGCTTCGGCATTATACAAAGAGCTATGTTATGGCTGTTTGAAGTAAAGTAAATGTAATGGAATATATACTGTAGGACTTATTAAATACTGGATTGTTCTCTGAATTGGGGGATGTCATTGGTTGATATATTAATTTTAAAGGTTTTCCAGAACCCACAATATTTTAGGTAGCAGCAGGGATTGTTATAAAATAACAGAAGAAGACTTACCTTTCCCATCTTTGTTTCTGACACTGCAGTTATAAGTTTCCAACTTCCTGACGTGAACGTTAATACAAGTGAATGACTGCAGTGATAATTTGGTGTAACTGTGTCATCAACCTGTTGATAGGAGCAGTGTCCCGTGTGTGAACTAAGGTGGAGCGCTAACAGTTGACTGGCAGCGTCCAGTTTCACTGAAGACATCAATGTATTTGTGAAACATGTGAGGGGGACACATTGTTGAAAGTGTAGGTAGTATGGTGCTGTTGGTCACTGATGCTGTATCTAACTTTACACCGGGGACACTGCTCCTGTCATTTAAGGTGGCCATACACATTAGAGTAAATGTGATCAAAATGAACCAAAACGAATGTTCGTCGGTAGAAATTTAACAACAATAATTTTAGCTGACCTATAATTGACTATTGTCATTCAAAAATAATTTGCCTGCATTTAATATTTTCATCCTATAGTCAGACAAAAAAAAAAAATTCCCGAAAGATCTTTTGTAAATCGGCTGGTTTCATTGAACGTGTATGGGCAGTTTGAACGACAGCCAATATGGAGTAAAATGTGTTTCCTCATGTCTGTTCACCGGATGTGCGTTTGTTCGACCATCAGCCAATATCTATCTAATGTGTATGGCCATGTCTGTGAAATGAATGTTTACCATATGATTGTTTCTTCTGTCTAATGTGTATGTCCAGCTTTAGTTGATTGCACGGTTAAAACATATCTAGCTACACTTTAATGATACAAATCAGTCGCCTACTTTATTGTTATAAGGCAACCCATGCTGTAGCCATAAGCACTGTAGTGCTGTTACTAATAACGCTGCCTGTAATGCAGGTCCTTCGTAGTATCTCATACACCTATCAATCCTAAATTGCTACTCTGCTGCTGTGACGTTAACAGCAATATAAACAATAAAGTAAAGAATAAAAGTTAAGAGTTGTCTGAGTTAAAAACGCAAGTCAGCCCCTATAGATGGTCTAAAATGATAAAAGAAGCAATAGTCACTTTTTCACCTGCTTATTCCAGTGCTGCGCTCTGGTACTTCTCACTACTCACTACAGGTCGCTGTGCAGCCAGTCACTGCCCTTAGCAGAACATGGGACATCACTGCTGAGACCAGTGATTGGGTGCAGCGTTGACCTGTGAGCAACCAGGAAATCAAACAGCAGCAGGGAGGACTCAAAGAAACTGGGGAGAAAAGGGATGAGTATTAATTCTTTTCTTTCTCTTTTTTCATCTACAAGCGCTGCCCGAATTTGATTTATTTATTTTTTATTTGGACAACCACTTTAAAGGGGTTCTGCAGTTTTTTTTAAACTGATGATCTATTCTCTGGATAGATCATCAGCATCTGATCGAGAGGGCAGCGCCGCTGGCAGTAGTGCTGCTGCCTTCTCACTGTTTACCGTTGGCCCAGTGACGTCACGACTAGTATCACTGGGCTGGGTGGGGCTAATCTCCATTCAAGTGAACAGAGCTTAGCCCCGCCCAGGCCAGTGATACTAGTCGTGACGTCACTGCGCCTGCGGTAAACGGCGAGAAGGCCGCAGTGCTACTGCCAGCGGCGCTGCCTTCTCAAACAGCTGATTGGCGGGGGTCCTGGGTGCCGATCAGATGCCGATGATCTATCCAGAGGATAGATCATCAGTTTAAAAAAACTGCAGAACCCCTTTAAGTTTTAATTTTCCTAGGCAGAAGTAACATAAGTTCAATTTTGGCAGTTATCCTAAATTGTATATCAACATGCAGTACCGTTTTAGTTAAAACACTTACAGGCCATACTAGTAAAATAGTAACAGCAAGGATTTAAAGGGAGCCTGTCACCAGGAAATTCACTGTTAAACCAGGCATAATGTCTCGTAGGGCTAGCTCAAATGAATGTAAAGATGCCTCTCACTTAGTGATCCACTGCTTCATTCTGTACAAACGTACTATTATGCAAATTAGCTGGAAAGTGCACCAAGTGTGAACTCAAACCTCTCATACTCTTGTCCCTCCTGAATTCTCTGCAGTCCTTTTCTCTCCTTCTATATTGACAGGGCCGGGCAGGATGACTATGCAGGAACCTGGCCCTGCCAATGAAGAAGTAGATGGAGGGTCGGCAGAGGATGCATGAAGGGCACAGAACGACCGGGGCCCGCCCTCAGTGGATTAAGTCTAGGGCTCACACGACAGCTGTCGCGGCCAGGATTGCCGAGTAGCAGTGACCCCATAGAAATGCATAGGATCACAGCGGCAGTCGCAAAAAATCCAACATGGCTGGATTTCCTGCGACTGCTGGATTTCAGCTGTCGCGCGCCCAGTGCCACCATGTAGCCCTAACCTAAAAGTATTTTTTCTAGAGAAAGAGAAAGGTATAGTAATGTTCAGCTGAGCTATGCCTACAAGGCGTTGTGCCTTTAATTGCATCATTCTGCATCATTTTCCAGTTTGTTGTTATACATGTTTATATTTTGCACAGGGTGCCGATAATGACCGTGTCGAGATAGAAGATGGATGCTCAGTCCAGATACACAATGCAGTTGTAGATGAAACCAAACTGAGATTGCGATTATCCAATTATCTTGATCTCAACTGGGAAGTCAAGTATCACATCCAAAGCAAGCAGCCAGACATTCACTTCATCACATTCCTCTGCATCTCAGAGCTGGAGAAGGCAGAGCTGGACATTGCTGTCCATGTCACTTACACTACTGGGCAAACTATTCTAGCGATTCATAGTCCCTATTGGATGGTGAACAAGACCGGGAGAATGCTACAGTATAAGGCGGATGATGTTCACAGAAAGCATCCCGCTGATCATAAGAAACCCCTGCTTTTCTCCTTCAAGCCAAAGAACTTTTTTCAGAATAACAAGGTATCAGTATTAATGGAATAGAAATTGACATCCAATTGGCACATTGGATGTCAATTTTCTTTGGCATGTTGGCGATTTCAAATGGCAATGCAGTAAGTGAGCTGGGTGAAGCCCTCTTTATTGTGTACACAGCAGTGTCTGGTACTGGTACAGCTTAGATAGATGTGGTTACATGAGTCAGGCCCCTACAATCAAACCTTTATAAATTCTGAGGCTGCCCACAGTATTTTTGTTGTGTTCAAATTGCAAATGTTACATAAGTCAGACCCTACATTTGCACACCATGGGCGTTTGTCTCTCTTAATTTACTATGTGTTAGAAATGAGTAAATATAGAATAATTCATAGTATAAAATATTATTTATGTTTGTGATCATCTTCCTTATCATTTTATGTTGTCGTATCATTTAGTGTTTATATGCTGCTTTAACAGGTACAGCTTATGATAACTGACAGTGAATTGTCTGATCCCTTTTCCTTGGATACTGTTGGTAGCCATGGCTCTGTAAAGTGCAAGAGTAAACAGCTGGAGTACCAGGTAAGTACACCTTAAGTTTTCTGAAATAAAAACAGAGGCATGTATGTGAACATGTTTAGAATTTGCTTTATTGTCCTTTTTAGGTTGGTGTCTCCATTCATGCCAGCAGTTTCAATCTCACCAGAATTGTCACTTTCACTCCATTTTTTATGATTGCCAATAGAAGCATTTATAAGGTGTTTATCATTGAAGAGGGCTCCGAGAGAGTTGTTGTAGTTTGCTCAGGACAGGTGAGTGTTATTTCAACTAAGTAACGTTAACGTTCCATTCATATTCTATTACTTGTATATGGTTGTCTCACGATTACATGGCAGTCAGTTTATAGATCGTATAAAATAAAACATATTTACCCTTTACATGCTGCTAAAAATATGATCCACTGAAGAGTTATGACTTACAGTATGGCGCCACCTGGTGTTCAAGTGTATAGCAGTCTCTACCACCATCTACTGAGCTTTGTGGTGCTGGTCACACATGCACATTCACTGTCCCCACAGCCAGAGCAGTTAATAGAAATAATTCCCTAAAGAAAGATCTTTAGATGTAATTTAGTAGTGTGATGACATAAGGGTCAAAGATACAGGATGCTTAATAGTGACTTCAAACGTCATGGTTATTTTCTGTGCATTTTCAAAAAAATGACAATAAAATGAAATGCATGTTTGCCACTATTTGTGCAGCATTGTGGCAAAACTGTAATATTTCAACGATTTTTTTGAAAAATTGCAGAAAGTGGCACAGTCTTCCCATGATTCTGTGAAAATTGCTGCAAAAATGCATACTTTTGTTACAACTTTACTGTTAAGGTTCTGTTGGAACGACATCAAAACTGCATTTGAAAAATAAAATAAAAAATGCATTTAGTTTTGCAGCAGTTTTCAATAGGTGGTGGTTTTACATTTGTTTTAAATGTAGCACCTGTAAAAACCAGCGTGAACACCGTTGCAAAACTACAGGAAATTATTTGGATATGGTTTTGATGCAACTTCAACTGCCACTGTGATTTTGGACCATTACCCACAGTAATACATGCATAGTACTGCAGAAATGGAGTCCAGATCACAATTTTTTTCCCCCCCACTGACCCCTGATCTCCTGCTGTCAGCGCTCAGAGCTGCACTGAAATACACAGTCAGGACTGCTCTGCTGTTCTACCATAATAGAGAGGACTCAGTGTATTTCAGTGCAGCTCTGAGCGCTGACAGCAGGGGAATGGGGGGCAGTAGGAAAATAAAAAATAATGATCCGAACTCCTGTTCTGCAGTACTACTCATAAACTACTGTAGATAGTTGTCCAAAATAGGGCTGACGGATTGTCTTTAACTGGACCATGTGAAAGCACCTTGAGGGTAATGTATACTCACAGCCTTAGGCCTCATGCACAGGACCGTATGCACGGATGACGTCCGTGTACATTCCGTATTTTGCTGAACGGAACAGCTGGCCCCTAATAGAACAGTACTATCCTTGTCTGTAATCCAGACAATAATAGGACATGTTTAGTTTTTTTTTGCGGAACAGACATACGGAAACGGAATGCACACGGGGTAACTTTGTGTTTTTTGTTTTTTTTTGTGGACCCATTGAAATGAATGGTCCCATATGGACATGGAAAGAAAATACTTTTGTGTGCATGAGGCCTTAGGGTGTATTCACACATAGCGCTCATATAGCTATTTATTGCTGCAGTTATTCCAAAATTTGAACCAAAGCCTGATCATTCTCATGAAATCATGTCACTCCTATAGCATTTTGCCACAGTTTTGCAGTAGCCAAAGCAAAATACCATGAGATGACAACTTCATGAGAATATAACCTAAGGCCTTTTACTGATTAGGTATTGCTTGGATTTTCAGTGCCACATTAATAGTAGATCTAATATTAGGCTGAGAATACACTCTGCATCCACATTGCATTTATTCCTTAAGTCTTAATGTTGTAGTAGAAGTCCAAGCAGACAATAAAGGGGTTTTCCACTGGGTAAAAGTGGTGGCAGTGGCACACAGAGGTTTAAGGGAAAAAAAAGAACTGATACTAACCTCAACTATCTCTTGTAGCTGTCTGGGTCTCTACTGGTCTATTTTATTTATTATCAGTATTTCACAAGTCATATGTCTAGATGTCCTTTAGTATTTGTTTCTTTCTTATGCGGGTTTTTAATGTAGCCTGGTATGTTTGCCTTTATATCCTGTGTACCAATTCACCCTTCAACATGCACAATGCTATAGAAGTTTATAGCACTATATAAGTAGTGTTTTATCTTTTTCTTAGTGTGTACCTTTTTGGCCTGAAAACAGCAGTCATAAATTGAGTGTTCAGGTTGAAGGCTGTCAGATACCCCCGAAGAACATTAATTTTAATAAACAAGACAGCTGCACCTTACTTCACCTTGGTGATAAGGTAATTCTTACATTATGGACTATATAAATACATATATATAGCTTTTGGGTGAAATTTAGGGAAAACGTAAAACGTTCACACTACAGTGATATATCATGAAAGTAGGACATTTTAGTAGAAGCATGCAATGGTGATTTCCTCAGCTCAAACAATGGGTATACCCCCACAAAAATGGCAAAGTCTCAATAACTTGTCATAGGGCCTTCAGCACTAATTACAGCTTGACAACGATGTCTCATGCTGTTCACAAGTGAACTTATTGTCTGCTGAAGCATGGCATCCCACTCTTCTTGACGGGTGGCTCTTAGGTCATTGAGGTTCTGTGGTACAGAGTTACGAGCCTCTACACAGCGACTCAGCTGATTCCATAGGTTTTCAATGGGATTTAGGTCTGGAGAAAGTGCAGGCCACTCCATTTGAGGTACCCTAATCTCCAGCAGCCGTTCCTTCATCATGCGACCTTGATGAGCTGGCGCATTGTTGTCCATGAAGATGAAATTAGGCCTGTATTGTTCGTGCAGAGGCACAATGACTGGATTAATGATGTTATTCAAAGGGCAGTTCTGTATTGACTAGACACCCCTGCCCACACTGTAACACTACCGCCACCAAAGACTCATCTGGTGACAACAGTGGCTGGTGCATAGCGCTCTCATTGACATCCCCAACATCGTTGGAGGCCATAATTTCTGCTCAGCGTGAATCGACTTTCATCAGTGAACAGCACGGAGGCCCACTGGTCCCTCTTCCAGCGTACATGCTCCCTGGCCAATGCAATAAAATGACGTCTGTGCCTGGATGAGTGGTCAGGTATACTTGCAGATCATCTAGCACACAGACCACATTGATGTAAACGGTTTCAAATGGTCTGATGTGACACTTGGATGCCTCTCACCTCTGTTAAATGTGCCTGGAGTTGTGTGGCATTCATCATCCGGTTCCACAGGGCATCAGTGTGGGATGTGGCCAAAGGGCATCCACTTCTATGCCTTTCTGTGACTTTTCCTGTCATTCTGGATCTCGGTTGCATTCTGCTGATGACACTCTAAGCTCAGTGGCCACTATCGTCTGAGAACATCCTGCTTAAAGCCTCACAATGCCGAGGTACTTTTGATCAGTTGTTAGGTGTCATCTTGGTCTCATGATGTCAAAATTTGAACAGCATATTGAGGAGGACTGTTTACCAGTGATGGCCAGTTCGCAGTGTTCGCGGACGAACACATGCGATCTGCCATCTTTATTCCCAAGCCTGGCGATGCAGAGGTAAGTCCTCGGAAACACATGCGGTCACCGGGAGCAGGCAGTTCCGAGAACAGCCCGATGAAGGCTGTTCTCGGAACTGCCTGCTCCCAGTGACCGCATGTGTTTCAGAGCGGCTCGCGGCGCAGGCACAGGTAAGGACTTACCTCTGCATCGACGGGCTTGGGAATAAAGATGGCAGATCGCATGTGTTCGTCGGCGAACACTGCGAACTGGCCATCACTGCTGTTTAATTACCAATTCTAATTGAACCAAGAATTTATTGGGCGACTCATGTATCAAACACCTGTTGTGGCTTTTGCTATTAAACTCCTTATTAGAGAACAGCAAGTTGTGCAAAAAGTACTGAAACGCTAAACAGTTGGACATTCAAAAGTTTAGAGACGGTCCCGTTAAGTTCACCTGTAAAGGTTAGAGTGCATTTTAGGTTCATCCTGAAATTTCACCCACAAGCTAAATAGCCATAACTTTTTGTGATAAGTGTACATATACATACAGACCATATGTGTTGCGTTGTCTTTCACCACAGCTTGGAGGTATATTATTGGATGTCACCCCAAAAGACTACTCCACAGTCATCACTTTCTCAGACTACCTTGCAGGTTCAGCTCCTTTTCTATTAATCAACGATACAAAGTCTGAGAATATTGAATTCTGCCAGAGGTGAGTGATGTGTACATCACCATTTTGAAGAACATGGTATGCATGATGTAGTATCTTATGCTGTTATATGATATAGTAAGTGATGTGTGACTTTTGCCTAGCAATAGTGTAGTCCGTTATTACTAATTATTGGTATGTATGTTTTACTTTCAGAAACTGTACTTTTTAAGTGTTGCTGTGTCTAGAAAAAATAGTAATTAGTTTTTTGTGGTTTTCATTAGTAATTTGGGGTGAAATAAAAAAAATTATGATATATTGGCACATTTTTATATGTTGTCACTGAAAAGTTTTAATAAAAATGTCTTATTTTTTTATTTGTACCATTTAGCTCTGTTAACGGGGAGAACGATGCCTTGCCTCCAGGAAAAGCAGCATTATTTGCATGGGAGGACCCCACTAGTGAAAGAGCATTGTACTGGAAATGTGGAACAAGTGCTGGCACTGTTACTCAGATAGAGGTTAGCACAATCTTCCAGTTATTGAACATATGGAAAAAAAAAAAAAAAAAACACCAATAAATCCTTACGACATAATCACTTAAGTAGAAAGAACAATATTCTTCATGTCATACTATTGCATGAAATGGGTGAATTTAAAGCTTGCTCACTTGCTGATTGGTAGGGTTATAAAGCTGGAATCCACACGAATGGAAGACTGAAGAGGTAACAAAGCATTTTGTAGTTAAGTGCAGAGTGTACTACTATTTTCAAATCTAAAATCTAAGGAGGATCTCTCTTAATGTGTATATTAGTGCTGTAGCTATCCCACATCGTTACCGATGCATATTCTCTATTAAGCTTGAGGTCTGGCTGAATATTCCTAGTGTTACCAAGGTGCTATCTGGGGATACGTCAAAAAGGCACTACTATTTCCAAAATAGACTCGGGGTAGGGTCTACCCTATTAGTGGATAATATACTGGTGCTATAGCTGTACCATGCCCTTAACGCAGATTCAAAGTGCATGCTTTGTTGGACTAGATATAAAGTAATTTGTTTCTAATACTAACAGTGAGCTAACTAAAAATCGATACGGGGTGTGCTATTATATCCATATCTGAAAAACCAAGAGGGTTTCCCTCGATATTAGATCTTATATTATTGCTATAGCGGTATCTGGTCATTACTACAGACTCAATGTCTGTTCTCTATTGAGCTATATGTTGCCTGTCCTCGGTTAATACATACATACAGACCTAATATCCCATTCAATATTTAACCCTTTAAGTTGTAGGGTTTGTAGTTTGTAAATCCATTCCGCCTCTCTCTTATTTATATGGTTAACTGGATCCCCTCCCCTCCACTTATTTTTCACTAATTCTACCCTCATAAACTTCAGACCTTTGGGATTTTTTGGTGGGCTCTTTTAAAATGTGCCGAAACACTTTGTGTTTCTAGCCCTTTTCTGATATTGCTAACATGTTCCCCAATTCTTATCTTGAGTTTTTTCAGTGTTCGTCCAACATATTGGAGTTTGTACAGGCATTCAAGTACATATATTACTCCTATACTATCACAGGATATATCTCCTCTAACTTTTTGATCTTTTTTAAATGCTACTGCGGTAATCTTTTCACCCTTCTTTTTTTCTTCTTAAGATCTATTTTTACAGGCCACACAGAAACCACATCATGTGACTGTGCCGTTAATGGGTGGTGTTTCCTCTTTTTGCAGACAGCTATGTATAACTTTGTCTTTGATCGTCGGTGCTCTTTTGAAAATAAAAGGAGGTTTTTCTGGAAGGGAATGACCTAATACTGGGTCATTTCCAAGTGTTCTCCAATTACTTATTATTATTATTTGTTTAATCTGGAGACACACCGTGGAATATTGCATAGAGAATGCAAATTTGTATCTCTCTCCATCCTTTGTTGTTCTGTTTTTAACTTCCTTAGGGCTCTTTCACACTTGCGTTGTCCGGATCTGGTGTGTACTCCACTTGCCGGAATTACACGCCGGATCCGGAAAAACGCAAGTGTACTGAAAGCATTTGAAGACGGATCCGTCTTCAAAATGCGTTCAGTGTTACTATGGCAGCCAGGACGCTATTAAAGTCCTGGTTGCCATAGTAGTAGTGGGGAGCGGGGGAGCAGTATACTTACAGTCCGTGCGGCTCCCGGGGCGCTCCAGAATGACGTCAGAGCGCCCCATGCGCATGGATGACGTGCCATGCGATCACGTCATCCATGCGCGTGGGGCGCCCTGACGTCACTCTGGAGCGCCCGGGGAGCCGCACGGACGGTAATTATACTGCTCCCCCACTACACTTTACCATGGCTGCCAGGACTTTAGCGTCCCGGCAGCCATGGTAGCCATTCAGAAAAAGCTAAACGTCGGATCCGGCAATGCGCCGAAACAACGTTTAGCTTAAGGCCGGATCCGAATTAATGCCTTTCAATGGGCATTAATTCCGGATCCGGCCTTGCGGCAAGTGTCCAGGATTTTTGGCTGGAGCAAAAAGCGCAGCATGCAGTATTTTCTCCGGCCAAAAAACGTTCCGGTCCTGAACTGAAGACATCCTGATGCATCCTGAACGGATTTCTCTCCATTCAGAATGCATTAGGATAAAACTGATCAGGATTCTTCCGGCATAGAGCCCCGACGACGGAACTCTATGCCGGAAGAAAAGAACGCAAGTGTGAAAGAGCCCTTATTCCCCTTTGCTACCTCTTTTCTACTCTGTTAGTAGTCTTTATACCCCTTTTCCCTGAATCTTTGTTGTATTTTTTACTTTGTTCTTCATAATCCTTTATCTTGGTACAGTTCTTCTTTATTCTCTGGAACTGCCCCTTAGGGATGTTTTTTATCCAGGGTCTATAGTGACAGCTGTTGCTATCAATATACCCATTACGGTCGGTGGATTTCAAGTACGTTCTAGTATAAATTTGTCCCTCCTCCACTATAATCTCTTAAGGAAATTAACAGAGTTTTTACAAATGTTTTCAGTACATTTTATGTTCCAGTTATTATCGTTGATATATCTGATAAATTCCTTCAGTGGCTCTTCCTGTCCTTTCCAAATACATAGACTGTAATCTATATATCTTTTCCAGAGTATTAGATTACCGTTACCTTTATTACCAGTTTTAAGGGGATCAATATATATACTCTCCCAGTACGCCATAAAAAGATTGGCGAAACTCGGTGCGAATTTCGCACTCATCGCCGTACGGGTGGTCTGCAGGTAAAACTGGTCACTGTACCAAAAATAATGGTGTCCTAGGAAAAATTCCATACATTTTAAAATAAATGTTTTTTGATCCTCTTTGAAATTTTCTTTTTCTAAATAAAGCTTGACTTCTCTTAACCCTATATCCTCAGGTATGATAGTATATAATGATGTCACGTCAAAGAGGTAGCAAAGGGGAATAAGGAAGTTAAAAGCAGAACAACAAAGGATGGAGAGAGATACAAATTTGCCTTCTCTATGCAATATTCCACGGTGTGTCCCCAGATTAAACAAATAATAATAAGTAATTGGAGAACACTTGGAAATTACCCAGTATTAGGTCATTCCCTTCCAGTAAAACCTCCTTTTATTTTCAAAAGAGCACCGACGATCAAAGACAAAGTTATACATAGCTGTCTGCAAAAAGAGGAAACGCCACCCATTAACGGCACAGTCACATGGTGTGGTAAAATAAAGTGTATTGTGAACTTTTAAAACGGGTCTATGCTATGTCAGTACTTATTTGAAGGTTGTGGCAAGACCGATCCTGAACAGCCCGTGGGTTTACAGACACAGACGCTGCAGCAGTTGAAGGTGGAGGAGGAGAGCTGCGGAGCAGAGCACTGATAATCAGCTATATTTGTGTTACCTCTGAGACTTGCTGTCACTAGCACAGACCCTATGCTTAGTGTTCATATACTACTCATCCCCCTTCACTTGTGGTCAGCAAGAATGCGCCCTGCCACTCCGTTACGTTTGTACAGGACTGCTGGAGATCGTATAATACAGAGCTCTGCTATTTCCATCAGTTCCATACAGAATGAATGGAGCATCAGGCCACAGGCTCAGCCTGATACATTGGGAGGAGAAATGGCAACCCTGTTCTCGGGATCGATGGGGGTCCTGCTGCTGGGAGTTAGTATAACTTTCAAACTTGGCACAACACTTTTAAAGTGTACCTTACCTTTCAACAAGCTTTGCATTAATCAGTTATACAGTGTGTGTACACTATTTCCGGCCACTGTATGATATATTGTTTTTTTTTAGCAGTTTTCCTCTTCACATGGTCAATGTGTAGTTTGTAGTTTCCCAAGATCTAGTGGTTAGAGACTTGCTGCCATCCAATGAGCACATCAAATAGAGGAGAATCTGCTTCCTAACTTTTTCACAATCACTCAGAAGCAGCACCAGGATTATGGACTACATTACAGAAAAGTACTGACCTGTATGGTTATAAATAAAGAATATCGCAGCCCATGTAGCTGCACCAGCCTGTTTGTCTGTGTGTGTCTCATTTAGTTCCTGGTTACTCCTCCTCCCTCCCCTCTCCATAGACTTGTATTGACAGTAATATGAGCCTTCTGTGAAGCTGCTTCGGTCTTGAATGTGATTAAAGCATATATCAAAGTGAAAGGCAATTAGCAAAAGGGGAGAATTAAACAGCTGATAACATGAGAACTAGACATTTTTAACTAATAAGACATTACAAAGTTTATTGTGGTTGCCTGCACTATTGATTTATGCAAAGTTGTTTAAAAAGTTAGTTCAATCACAGTTCCACATTTCATTTTCCAAAGGAGCTGTGAAAAATGAAAGGTGGAATTTGATTGGTTGCTATGGTCAACTAAGCCAGTTCTACTTTACACAAGTTTGATAAATCTCCCCCAGTGTTCCTAATATCTACACAAAATCATTTCACTACAGTCTGTTGAATTTAAGAATATAATGATGTACTTTATGTCCAATTGTGATTATGATTGCCCTTCATTTCTCATTGATGTGCCTTGACTCAAATTATGTATTGGTGTCTTTTAGGACAGAGTTGAATATCTTAGAATGGAGAGTAGCATTGTCTATTTGGTGTCCTTTCTGGAGGGTTTACAACGAATTGTGCTTTTTACTGAAGACGAAAAAGTTTTTCAAGTTACCTATGACAGTGAAAAAGCAGAGCTTGCAGATCAGGAGGTCACTGTGTCATTGTCTAACATTGGAATTTCATTAGTAAATAATTATTCCAAGCAAGAAGTCTCCTACATTGGTATCACCAGGCAAGTTCACATTTTCTGTCTTTAGGTGGATTTAGTAAGTGTGTGGGAGCTATTGATCTGGACTCCAGGGTCTGGAGTCTTGGCTAGTTAAGTCATATAAAAAATGGATTGCGGTGAAGAAAGATAAACTGAGTAATCTTTTAATGAGCGTTGAGGGCGGGGGAGGTGTGGCACCCCACACATCTGCCCATAAGTGGTTTTGGTTTAGCTCTAGTACCAGGACTGCATAGCTTTGCCTTTGGGTAGTGATGGAGCTTGTAAAAACAGCGCTGCTCCCATTGAAGGGATGGCCAATCCTGAGGATAAGCCATCAATATTAAAATCCCTGACAACCCCTTAAAGAGCGTGTTAACACATTTTTTTAATCAGATATTTTTTATTATTAAACAAGTTTTCAAGGTACAGAAAGCAAGATCAAAAAAGAAAAGAATGGACTGAGTATATACAGTCAAATTTGGCACTCAGAAAATTGTCAACACTTTTACCATAATTGACATACATATATCAATAGTGAAATCAGAAGAAACAGAGATATACCTTTTCGGATGTACCACAAAATAAATCACCCCCCACTCCTCCTGCACCCTACCACCCAGCGATGAGACGGGTACTATAACACTTATATTAATATCGTGTGTCAGAGCATTAAAGAATATAGAGCTGACACCCTGGACATGTTCTTAGCCCATGTCCTTTCCATGATAAGCTTGTCTCCCAACTCCTTCACCCAGGTCACCCACCGTTGTTATACTTCTCAATCCCGGTCTCATATATATAAACTCAGAAACCACCCACAACTTCCAAACCGCTCCCCACAACACAGCCAAGGTAGTCACAAGCCAATTTATGCCTCTTGTCTGTTCACACATTTGCTTTGAAGAGTTACTAAAGCTTTGCATCAAATTTTAATATGATGTCCCTAATGCTTTAAAATAAACTTTTTTCTAGTATAGTTTATTTATTAAATTTGTATTTTTCTTAGTTTTTTCCCTACCTAAAGCGCACCATTTACTGTGCGCTTAAAACTTCTGTACACCGCTGACAGCTCAGCGGTGTACGGAGTACGGACTGTAAAATTTATGAATGGGGCCGCAGCAGTGCAGGGAGTACGGGTAGGATCACATATTGCTGCTCCTGCCCTTGCCCCCTGGAGGATTACTAACTCCTGGCATAGTATATGGGTACCCTGTACCCATGTACTATGCCGGGATTAGCTGAGCAGAGCGGGCTCCTGCCTGCTCTGCTAAGCTAAGAGCTGACATGTAGTTCTCTTAGCTTAGCGGAGCAGGCAGGAGCCCGCTCCGCTCAGCTAATCCTGGCATAGTACATGGGTACAGGATACCCATATACTATGCTAGGAGTTAGTAATCCTCCGGGGGGTACAGGCAGAAGCAGCAATATGCGCTTCTGCCCTTACTTCCTGCACTGCTGTGGCCCCATTCATAAACTTCACACTCCGTACACCGCTGTCACAGTGAATGGTGCACTTTAGGTAGGGAAAACACTACGAAAAATACTAAATTAATAAATGAAGTATATTAGAAAAAGTTTTTTAGGGCATTAGTGATATCATATAAAAATTTGATGCAAAGGTTTAGTTACTCTTTAACTATTGCCATCTGCTTTCCAGTATTTTGGACGGCAGGAATAGTGCAATCTGCAACTCTTAGAAATATTGGAACTGCAATGTCAAAGTTTTGTGTCCTGATTTTCCTGTATCGGTTCAAAAAAGGGATCCAGCTTAGCTGCGTTGGCTCCATTATAAATGGAATCAATGATGCTAGGGTGAACAGAGAGTAACATGTATGAAATCTTTCCACCTCTGTCTTTCTGAAGTAAAGTCCTATATATTTACATATTCTTCAGAGTTAGTTTTGTAATAGAACGAATAGTTTTCAGAGAACTTTGTTATACAGTGGGGCAGATTTACTAAGACTAGCATCTCCTACGGCAGTCTTAAGCCTCATTCACACGTCCGTGTCCGTGCTCAAATCCGTGAGCAGGTGGTCAGTGATGCATCCGAGTCCGTAAGTTTTTTGCTGTCTGTGTTGGATCTGTGTTTCACGGACACTTGCATCCGCGTTGAATCCGTGGTTTTCACGGACCCATAGACTATAATAGACGTGATGGATCTGTGAACACAGACAAAATAGAGCATGCATCCGTGCTAAAAACACCGACCCACGGACCATGCTAAAACACTGATGTTTGAATACACACATTCAAATAAATGAGGACGTGTTCTGTCCGTGGAGAACGTGTGAATGAGGCTTAAGAGGCAGCACATTTATTTATTGGCACTTTTTCTGGCAGCCCGTGACATACCAGCTATGAGCTGGCATGGACTTGAGCTATAATTTACACCAGTTTCTGTAAATCTGTTGGGCTGTGTTTGAAAAGTGGAGAGAAGTGTGAAAACTTGAAATTTATAGCACAAACATAAAGTGCAACTTTTTTTTTAGCAAGCATTTTAAGTGTTGCAGAGCCACTGCCTTTACTTACATTGATTTGTTATACCTGCAAGTAGACTATAAATGGGGCTAATATTATCAGAAAATGTCATTATTTAAATACAGTTTTTACACTATACACAAAGCTAACTCTCTGTAAGTATCCCTGCTGCTACTTCCCTGGGAGAGAGCTTTACCCATTACTTCCTAGAGATTGAAATGGTCTATAAGGTTTTCTTTCTTCACATTCATTTATGTAACTAGTTTGGTTTATGCATATAATATGGGAAGGCAGTGTATATTTCCAAAATTACTAGGGATTCTCTATTCTGTGTTATTTATATTAGAGAAGTATGCCTTTAATTCTGAAGTGTTTGGATGCTTTTTCATTTTAGTTCAGATGTAGTTTGGGAGACAAAAAAGAAGACAAGATGGAGGCCACTGAGTGTAAAGCAGACAGACACACTAGAAGCAGCTTACAAAGATTACAGTGAATCTTCCCCTACAGATAACAGAATTGTGGAGTTGGAGGCTAATTCACAGGTACGTGAGCCCTGTACGGAGTAATTGTATTTATAATAGAGCTTCCTAGTGTGCTTGAAGGTTCACAATGAAAACCTGACAGGTGGAAAATATAACATTAGAAAAGACTAAGGAGCATTCAGTTTCCTGTTATCAAAAACAAAAAGTGAAATTATACAGTTCCTGTTTTTTCATCTGTAAACTACACTGTGCTTTTGTGTATGAATGTTGCAGGTGTGCCTTACACCTACATTGACTGGCATGAAATTCCTACAACCACCTTTGGGACCAGTGAGAAGAAGCTTTCTGCCAGCTTTGAAGGTAGAATACTCTGCCTCTGCTCATCAAGCATCTATCAGACTACAGGTCTACAGAATACAGGTAAAGAAATGATTTTTTATGCTAGTATCAGTGTGTCATCAGTCATTTATGCTGTTTCAGCTGCATCTCCCATCGAGATACAGTGTCAGACCAGACGGTGCAATTTCCAAAGCAACCATAAATCGCCCATATCCATTCCTGGAGAGTCCTTTAATGCGTTAGTGAACACAGTGATAAAGTATATTAGCGGGCACTAACAGACCTTAGGCTAGGCCATCGCTCTTGCTCTAACAGCCCAGAATGGCAGAAGCCATGAGCCCAATGGTTTAACCCCTTAGATGCCACAGTCAATTGTGACTGTGGCATCTAAGTTGTTTAGAGGGAGGGGGGCACTTTCTCAATTGCAGGGTGGCAGTATCTTAGTATGGCAGACGGGGAATATTTACCACACAACCAAATTATCAATGGTCAATGACTTGATATATAATGGGTGACCCAAGGGAATTAATACAATAATTAACAAATGGGTGACCTTAATAAAACTTAGCTTTTAATAAATAATACATTTAAAATAAGACCATAAAGTATATCTCAAAATGATTTTTAAAAAAAATGTGCAAAACACCGTGCATGCATAGAGTTTTCCCGCATACAAAAAGAGAATAAAAGACTGAGAGGGGGATAGGCAGTAGTAAGTTGTATTGACGAAGAGAAGTTGGTGGGACACAGATGCTGGGTCTTTTCCCCTATGTGTCCCTATTACTTCCTCCAATTCCCACCTCTACATGCCACTGATTGTCCCTGTGTAGTGGCGATGACTGCCCAGTGTTCGTCAGGGAAACGAGAGATCAGGGGTACACCCATGCCAACTCCACACGACTTGCTGACGCGTTTCAATGGCCCACAGCCAAATCAACAGGGGACTAGTACAACAACATTGCAAACAAGTGCCCAATAGCCACAGTACAAACCGGACTTACAAATCAACAGTTTCAGAAATCAAGAATTGCTGTGTTGTTTGATTCTTATCTCTCCATGAAGAGCTTGATGTTCATGGAGCAAGCCTGCATCCCGTCCTGCGTGTGGCAGTGACAGCCCAAGTGTCCGTCAGTAAATTAGCCCCGTTGTCTAGATAGATGTGGGTCAGACTTTATGGCTTATCCTGTGAATATCCTGTAAAAGCCCAAAAGGGAGTATTGCTTTAAGGTCTGGTCATTAAGGGGTTAATTTTAAAAGGTTAGAATCCAGGATATTCCTTAATATTTAAAACAAAAATAATAATAATAATAATAATAAAAAACTAACAAATAGATGTCCCTTTAGTAGTTCTGCACAGTAGTACTCCCCAGCCAAGTGAAAGGGGCTGTGTAGTTGTTCTCTGGACAGTTCTTGGGATCAATGAGAAGGTAAAAACTTTGGAGACACCATTTTTAAAGTGGTTGTCCGGGATTGGGGACATTGGTGTAATTGTTTAACAAGCACATAAATATTACATACATGAGTGTCCTACCTTTCCCAGACTTTTCTGATGCCCCGTATGCATTGCACAAATTCTCAGCCGGAAGTAAGTCTTTTCACAGATTCAGTGACTTACTGGGTCCCTCTCTGCAGAGTGAAGCCACTTCTTCCGCTTCGCAGGGAGCCCGGTCCCGTCACCATCAGCCGCAGTGATTATGCAGAGCTCTCGAAGGGGCGGTAACTAGGCGGCAACAGATCGCACTGAGCCATGCTCCTCCGGTCCGCTGACGGAGATGATAGTCATCTGAAACCACGTGATTCAGCGCTGCGCTGGGACCCACAGTGCAGTGCGGCAGGGAGTTAGGCAAAAATAAACATAGATTTAAACAATGCGTGGGGGACCGTCGGAACCCTGTAGAAATGGCGAAAATACCTAAAAACACATGGGGGACCTTGAATCGGCTGTTAATAGCGAGCACACTTAAAGATTTGATCCCGGACAACCCCTTTAAGTAGTGCTATGGCCCTTTTTTTATGAATCCCGGGTGTTCCAGCAGTTGGATTCCAACCTATCAGGAAGTGTTGACGTGCATAATCACTTCCTCTAGTGGGAAATCCCCTTTACATGAGCAAGGAAAGGAACATATCATACACTCAGATAGGTATAACCATGTCATTCTATTGTCTGGCTGCTATTTTGTATTATGTAGTGCTCAAGTTGATTATTTTTCTTAGTTATTTATAAAGATTAGGCTTATTATGCCCACATGAATTGTAATGTTCAATCAAACAGCAAGATTTCCTCTTCTGTTGTTTTGTTGTTTTCACATTTATTTATTTTTTTGTTTTGTCAGATACAAAATCAAATTCCTGGGGCTATATTTCCTTTTGTATTTTACCCTGTTAAACCACCAAAGTCTGTGACAATGGACTCAGGTTTGTATATTCATGTCTTGTCTGTCTGTCCATCTGTCTCTTATTCAGGAGTATAGTAATCATAAGGCTATCTAATAATTCAGACAAGCTTACTATACTGGCCGGCTCATATTAACCTTGCAGCAGTTGCAGAATTTTTGAAATTTTGGATATCACTTCATGAAAATGTTGTTTTTTCAGAACCCAAACCATTTACTGACGTGAGTATTGTGATGAGAACGGCTGGACATTCTGAAATATCACGTATAAAGTAAGTTGAAATGATAATATCACAAAGACACACAAATGCTTATTTTGGATTGTGTAATATAGGATACAGTGGTAATTATGTTAAGGACCATCAATAAAGCTGAAATCTACACATTTAGGTACCTTTCAAATGACTGTAAGTGTCTGGCATTACATAAAGCACTCATCTGCAGTACCCGTGTTGTACTGAAGTATAGGAGATGTCCTATTTTCTCGCTCGTACCATTGGGGGACACAGGAGACCACGGGTATAGCTGCTGCTGCCACTAGGAGACAACACTAGGCAAAAAAGTGTTAGCTCCTCCTCTCAGCTATACCCCTCCTGCACACACTGAGCTAATCAATTTTAGCTTAGTGTCTGTAGGAGGCAGACCTCCCTTGTTATTTCACCTTTTTTCCTCTTTAGGTACGGGAAACAGACACCTGGCTTCTCTGTTTACCCGGGGAGGAAGGCCGGTGTCGTTTCCCTCACTGCCCGACCTCCCACAAGAAGGCAGGCCAGCTCCCCTGCATCCCACCAGCCATGGGGGTCACCTGCATTTCAGCAGTCCCTCCCCCTTCAACTCCAGCCTCCTACCACCCTGGTGCTAGTGGCTGAGGAGGTGACCCTGCTGGTACCCCAAGGGGGGCTGAAGGAAGAGGATGAAAATGGGGTGATTGGGTGAATATAGAGACCACAGGGTAAGTATAACCTCCACCATCCACCACCATCCCACTCACGCCACTCCTCCTCCCCACCTCCCCCTTGGCCTAGGTTCCTCTTCCTATTTTATTCTAGTGCTTGCGGCCCCCCTCCCCTCACCTGCCCTCCAGGGCCCGCACCTTCCCTCCGGGGCCTGCACCCGTTCCTGGCATGGCCGCTACATGTCACCATCAGGTATGCCCGTCTGAGGGTTCGGGCAGTTCCGCGGCCGGTCTTACAGCCCTCCATTCTGGCCGGAAGTACTTTCGGGCGGCCCGCGTCTACGTGAGGTCCTGGCTTTGCGGCCTGCATTGCGGCCAAGTTACGACGGGCTGGAACAGCCCCCAGGGCGTGAAAATGTCATGCCTTGCGCCCCGCTCCAGCCTCATAGGGAAAAGGAAAAAAATAAAAAATAAATCTTATCATCACGGGCCCCCCTCACTAGCTGGGGCTTAATAAATGAATAAATTAATAAAGTCCCATTTAGCCCCTGGTGCGTTTCCAGCGCTGTACTGGCACCTACTTTAGTGTTAACCCCATTTACAGATGGCATATATGCGTTACCTTCCACCTTATCAAGTCCACTGCATGCGGTCTCATTCCCACTCATAGGCCCTGGTTATGGTACAGCACCCTAAAGCATATACCCTTTCTGCCGACAGATACTTGACAGATACCTGTAGCATTTCCTCCTTCCATAGGCGGAGTACTTGCACTACCACTGGACGCCGTACATGCGGTAGCATTACATAAATATTTATTAGTTGTATATTTTTCTGGCGGTCTTACTTATGCTCTTATATTGAACTTGGTGTTGGTGGGTATGTGTGTTGGATTTATTATTGATCCAAACACAATGTTGTAATTGTATACAACGGTTTTAACTTTTTGGGCTTTGTGTTTACTAATAAACTATTGATTTTTATAATTGGATGTGCAGCCTCAGTGTCTGTGGGTGGTTTTGTATATCCCTATTTTGTGTTTTATCCACTTTCCATTTTCTGCAGTGTTAGTACTGCATGGGAGAGGTTTGAGGGGCCTCAGTCTTATTGATATACTGGGGCTTTTGTGTGGTATAACATTGATAATTTTCCTATGAATGTACTGCTGTGTTGATGTTTGACCAACCATATGCTGCTGCTTAGGATCTATTTTTAACCGCATGGATATTATTGTATTTTGTAATTTGTGTGATAAATAAAAAGTGTATATTTTTCATTACTTATTTATGCGTGGCTATTTATTTGGTGTATGGTGATATAATTCCCATGCATGTACTATATAATTTTTTGGTTATAGGTGTAGTTGCTGTAACATTACCCTTCCTCCATAGGCAGAGTAATTGCGCTACCACGGGACGCTGTACATGCTGTCGCATTACCATCTTCCATAGGTGGAGTACTTCCATTGCATGCTGTACATGCTGTCGCATTACCCACCTCCTTAGGCGGAGTAATTGCATTGCCACTAGTACCTAATCTGGGGCCTCCTATCATATTCCTCCCCCTCCACAGGCGGACTAATGGCACTACTGCTGGGCGCAGCATATCCTATGCCACTAACTCCTTTCACAGTTTGGGTAATCACGCTGTCGGGTGGAAGGATTACTCCAAGGTTGGTTACTGTGTCCGCTAGGCCATAGTGCAGCTTTGGTCCTAGCACCGGCTCTCGTACTTCCGGTCATATTCCTCCCCTTCCACAGGTGGAATGCAGACGCTACCACTGGACACTGTATATCCTATCCCGTTACCTTCTTCTGCAAGAAGAGTTTTCATGCTAATAGGTGGAGTGACTACACAAACATTGAACACTGCCTGCTATGCCATAGCAAACTATTTGTCCTAGCTCCGGCTCTGTACTTCCCATCCTATTCGTCCTCTTTCACAGGTGGAGTATTAGCAGAAACGGTACCTGCTACTGCCTTATTCTCCTCAGTTGGTGGAATTTGGGGCAACCACTGGTTACTGCGCTATGTCTACATTTTCCCTTTCATTAGATAGATATTTTGTGGGTTGGCATTGAGGGCTTACATGGTGACTTCTGCTTGCTCAGGGTGTTAAAGCACAAGAAGCTTGTGCTTTCCCTACAACACAACCTTCTTGTGCTTTAAGTCCCGATTGGAATCCACTCTACAATGGTAGTAGTTGTCGCCCTTAATAGGTGGAGCATCTGCACTAACACAAAGTACTGTGATGGCTCCCACATCCACTCGGTTTGGTGTTTTGTGCATCTTACTGACTCGGAATATCGTATCCATGGGCAGCTCTCCTCTTTCTCAGGTGGAATATCTATGCTAGCACTACATACCATGTGATATGACCTCCCCCACAGGTGGAGTTTTGCGCTATCCCTAGCCACTGTGGCTACTTACTGCATGGCTTCCCCCTCGGGTGGAGTGGCGCACAGTCACTAGATGCAGTGTTCTCTACTGTATGGTCTCTGTACTCAGGTGGAGTATTTGCCATAGCCCTATATTCTATGTCTGCAACTGTATGGTTCCTTTCTCTGGGGTTCCTTTCTAGGTTCACTCTGGAAGCTGTCATGGCACCCTTGTTGCTTCCTACCTCACATGGTGCATTTGCATCGGATGTAGGATCTGTAGTTTCTACTCCACACCTTTTTTCGGCCCTATCTTTGTATGCATTAGTTTCTGCCTCATCCCTCTTCTATAGGTGAACCTGCCTGTTGGTACTAGGGGTGGTGATAGTGATTTCCACTCAGGCGGCTCTCCTGGTCGTTTTATGCTACCTATGGATGCCGTTGCACTGGCAGGCATAGTCTTTGTGGGCACTTGGTGCCTCATCTTACAAGTTTATTCGTTCCTGATGGCATGTTCTTCCTCATTATGTTCCTCACCAATCCGGGTTTGTGCAGTAGCATGGTATGCTATAGTTAATACATAGCTCACTTCTGGTGGGCACTATACTGGGGTTCTTAAGCTGGCGTAACCCCCCTTGTTCCTGTGATGCCCACCTATGGTATAGTTTCCTTCACAAGTGGATCATTGGCGCTAACAGTTGACACTGTGACATCTTCAGAATTGCTTCTCTTAGGAGGTTAAGTACTGTCTTTGTCATGTCCGGCTGTTGCGGACATACCTATTCAGCGCACATGCTATGAATTGACTACATTTTTTTACTGAGCAGTTGTGCTGTCACTTGTTGTCACCGCTAATGGAGGATTCGTGGCTGGAACGCAGCCTTTTCACAAAGCGATTAGTTACTCTCACACAAACTACTGTTTACCGTCTACCCGACCAGTATCCATATTCCCTGGGTTGTCGTCTTATTGCTCTGGAGTGCCCGCACTGCCACTTCTTTTTTTTATATGACAGTTTTTTCTCTGATACTTCTGTGAAGTTGTACATCCCCAATACACTCCCCTTAGGGTGGAGTATTCACCCATCTCTGGCCACTTTGGACATTCTCCTGGGCGGGAGTTGCTCTCTGACGAGTCTAGCACCCCCAACGTTTCTGGCGTGGGCATTGCTTCAGCCTACTGTTGGTGTTGGCCAGTCCAGACAGGTTTGTCTGTGGTGTGTCAGGCGGCTTTCCTTGCAAGAGAACTTACGACGAGACTCTGTGTCTCTGGGGGTATCCTCCTACCATATTATGTCTTCTTAGAGAGTTTTTTTTTCTCTTTTTGCATAGCTGTACACAGTGGTTCCTAATCTGCTTCCAGGACTGTACTCATAGCTACATCCCTAGATGTTCCTGGGGAGCGTCTGCGCTTTCACTTGTTGTAGCCTGCTCTCTTCTCCCAGTGCAGGTGCTCTGTCTCTGCTTTGCTTCCTTAGCCTGTTTAGTGTCAGTCATGATATTGTCCTGGACCCAGCATCTGGCAGTCTTCCTTTTGTCTAGTAATGGACATTCACGTGACTGTACTTTTATGCAACATTTCTCTCTGTAGCATGGCTGGGATCTTGCCAATCCCTGAAGACGCTGTTTTTTTCCTCCCTGTCTTCTCACCGTTTGAGCATGTTTTTTTTCTAGTCATTTCCTCCAGAAGGTTCCCATTGTGGCTTATATCTCCCGTGGCCATCCCTACTTTCTCTTTCATGTTGGTCCAGAGAGGTCTCCTCACCTACTTGGGAAGCCTCTCCAGAACTGGTCCTCTGCCTTCCACCCAGCTGGTTCCTTTGTGTTGAAATCTCCCTTCCTGGTACTTAAACAGTTGGTTGAGTTTTGTTGGGGTCCTCCTGTCACTTTGTGGCCGGGTCTCATATGTACCCAGATTCGGCAGACCCATTTCAATTGGGTATTGTCATGCGAGCCATCCTGGCCTTCCATTCCGGACTTCAACACCAGTTCTGTGATCCTCGTTACCCAGAGGTACTTCCCAGACATCATGTTCATTCGTCAAAGAGGCTTATCCTTCTTGTGGATATTCTATCCACATATTCTGAAGTATCTCCAGCGCGTTGGCTTAGATTAACTGGGTGTTTCTCTTCTGCCCAGTCTAAGTCACTGCATCATTTACGCTCTCTGGCTGTCCGTCCTGGTTCATGCTCTTCCTGTCCTATTCTGGCTTCCTGTGCATCCTTTCCCCGCAGTTCTGCACGGGACCTCATTGCCAAACTTAGCTTTGCTTTGGTCTTTTGTTTTCTCCCCATAGTTCTCCCCATTGTCTCCTGTGTCCCCCAATGATTCAAGCGAGAAAAATAGGATTTTTTTGTGCTTACCTGTAAAATCCTTTTCTCGCTGAGTTCATTGGGGGACACAGGAGACCATGGGTATAGCTGCTGCTGCCACTCGGAGGCGACACTAGGCAAAAAAGTGTTAGCTCCTCCTCTCAGCTATACCACTCCTGAACATTCTGAACTAATCGGTTTTGTACATAAGCAGTAGGAGCAGACAGGAGAAGCCACCTAAAAGCAAAAACCAGAAGAGAAGTGAATATGGGTCAGAAACTAGGACAGGTAGGACCCATCTAGAAGATCCAGCAATGTACTTACTGGGTGGGTGCTGTGTCCCCCAATAAACTCAGCGAGAAAAGCATTTTTACAGGTAAGCACAAAAAATCCTATTTTTGCAGCTCAGCCACGAGGTTTCGGAAGCACAGGTAACAAAAGATAGGACATGACCTATACTTTGCTGCAACATGCAGACCACAGACCCATTGAAGTCCGCATCCTGATGCAGCGTGCACGCGGCCGGTATCCGTGTTTTGTGGACAAAGCATTCATTCTTGTAAAGTCGAGTCTTAAATGTTTTTACAAGGAGTGACATTTGGTTGAAATACAAAAATCTGCATCTGTGTAAGTTATAGCAGGTTATACCATTTTACTCTGTAAAAGTCAGTAAAATGATTATTATTAGTCTAATCTATATTGATGCTTTGGGGGATTGTCTATTTTATGTTTATTCTACTATTTTGTGAACAGATATTTCAAGGTTTTGATACAAGAAATGGATCTGCGTGTAGATCTTGGATTTTTGTACGCCCTTGCTGACCTTTTTACACAGAGCGGAAAAATGCCTAAAGATCAAGTTGTAAGTCAACAATTCTGCTTCCTAGGTTTAGCAAAAAAAAAAAAAAAAAAAAAAAAGCTGCGGAAATAAGTGCCATTACCTGTTCATAATACATTTGCAGAAGATAGCTACTTTTGGCATCAGTGGAGGATGTGACTGTTTAGTTCTTGCTTTACACTTAGGGGGTCATGTACTATTCAGAAATGCCTATATAAGGTGTATTTCTGGCGCAGATTGAAGCGCAAAGGTTATTTGCGCCACAATCCTTTTTCCCCTCTCACGACAGGTCTAAAAAAGTGGGTGTGGTGGAAAAGGCTGGCAGGCCCATCTCACTCATCATTTTCTACACCTGTTTTAGGCATAGGAAATGGTCTAAATGTAAGACAGCAAGGAAGCTGGCTTACATTTAGACTGGAGCAGGATACGCCGAAGTTATGTAGAGGCCTGCACCTCTTAATAACTGAGGCAGATTCACCACCAGCTTCAGGGGTTATTAAGACTAGCGTCTAAAACACTGGTCCTAATAAAAGACCACCTTATTTCCTCTCTACTCTCTAATTCTTTGCCGTCCTCTCAAAAATGTTACCTTCCCATTTTTGATGGTTGTTTAATTTGGCATATTTTATTTACTAGTTATGTACCAGTCATGAAAGGGTTAACAAAAACCTTGAGGCAGAAAACATTTATTAAAATTCTAAATAATGAAAAATCTGCTTAATGCTGATAAAGGACAGTTGTGTTGATGAGCATCCGTAAATGTGTTTTATAATGTCAGGCACAAGGTATGTGCTGCTTTCACTTTAGATATAATTTTTTTTTTTTAAATCATATAATTGTGAAATTATGGCGTAAAGTTAGGGTGAATTTAGACGAGTGAATAATTGTTTAGGCGATTAACGACACAATCACATTCAGTGATTTAAAGCTGGTGACAGACCAGCATTTCCATACAATGATTATTGTGTACCGATTCATTTGCATGCAATCATTCACTGACTGTATTTAGACAGCAATGATTTATATAAAAATTGCCATTTTTTTATATTGTTCACATTGCTGAGAGATCACACTTTTTTTTTTCACCACAATTTAAAAAAAATGTTGTTCGCCAAAACGTTTTTCTAAGCTCTGAACAGGCATTTTCCATACAATCTTTAGGTCGCTACATATGTTTACACTACACGATTATTGTCCGACATGAAATGTAATGATTATCTGCTTGTCTAAATATGCCATTAGACAGGCTGTTCTGCGCCAGATTGATTACAGTGGCTCAGGCTGGATGATACTTCTGGTGCAGGCATAGAAACTTTTTTATAGCTCTATTCCATCTTTTGGTCAGTTTACTTTCAGACTGAATTTTTACCCAGAATTGTTGTATAATTTTCGAGCAAAACATTACATTTTAGGCCCTTCGCCTTTCAAGTGAAGCCACGCCCCTTTCCACTAAACCTGGCCCTTTTTGTGGCAAGAATTGGAGAAACCCTAGTTACACCAATTTACTTAACTTCTTAGACTGATTCTAGGTGCAGACACATTAGTAAATTTGAACCGCTGAGCTTTGTGAAATAAAAAAAAAAACATAAAGTGATTTGTATGTGGGCACTGCTGGACTAGAAGAATGTATTTCCAGCAATGCAACAAACAGGTTGGATTTGTTTTTCATAAATTTACTAGGTATTAAGGCTGTGTTCACGTCCTGCCTTAGCCCCATGTCTAACATGTACGATGAGAGTACAGAGTAGTATGCTATGCATTTCCATCTTGCAGAGTCCAGCAAAAAAAAAAATGTACAATGTAACCCTATTGTGATGGGTGCCAGTGTATGGCATCTGTCAAAGGCATACCTTTAACATATACGTCATGGGACAAAAATGTGTGAACATAGGGGGACATTTAGGATTCTGAAATACGCTAAATCAGTTGCTGATAGCGCAATGCTTAGTTGCACCGCCATCTGCCACTCACGCTGGGTCTAAAATTGTGGCCGTTGCATAGGCGACTAAGGGGACTGGCTGGCCTGTGCCTGTCTCATTCATCATTTTCCACGCCTGTTTTAGGCATAGAAAATGGTCTAAATGTAAGAAGCCTGCCCCTCTTTATAACTTTGGAGGAACCACCACCAGCTATGGGGCTTTATTAAGACCGGCGTTTAAAACGCCAGTCTTATAAATGTGCCCCACAGTCTAAATTGCAAACCTGCATTTTATGATTTGCAGTTTATTTTTAATGCAGATATAGGGATGAAGGAGTAACTGGAACCTGAATTCTCTCATGTTTAGTTATACCTGAAAAGCAGATAATTATTGTACTAATAACTTATATATTGCTATAGGAGGAGCTTTTCAAAAAAGACATTGAATCTATTCAAGCAGAATTAAGCACTGTGTCCTCAATTAGTACCTCTCGACTCAGCCTTTATGAAGATTTTCACATCTCTCCAATTAAGGTAACAGAAACTCTATTGGAATCTTCTTCCGAGCCCTAACATTTTATTTTACAGTATGTTACAGCAGGGGATATGATTATATCAGTCACACATTGGGGTTTGAGCTTTAAGGTTTTCCGAGATTCTGATATTGATGATCCATTGTTAGGATAGGTCATCAGTATCAGATAGGCGCTGTCCACCTCATGGCACCCCTTTTGATCAGCTGTTTAAAGAGTCCGTGGTGCTCCATTAAAGTGAAGGAAGCTGAGCTGCAATACCAAGCACAGTGCTTTCCTATTGATGGTGCTGGGCTTGATAAGCTGCGAGTAGGTCGCAGCTCTCAATGGAGTGCCACAGCCTTCTCAAACAGCTGATCGGTAGAGATCCCGGATGTCAGACCCTGCCAATCTGATATTGATAACCTATTCTGAGGATCAATATCAAACTCTTGGAAAAGCCCTTTAAGGTTACACTTTTGAATTACTGGTAAAAATGTGTTATATTTTCTACTGCTTGTTCTTGTAGCTTCATTTAAGTTTTTCTCTGAGCACTGGTGGAGATGATGGGAATAAAGAACTTCGAGATAAAGAGCTAATACCTGTTCAGTCTTTAAACCTTCTGCTGAAGAGCATTGGTGCCACCTTGACTGATGTGCAGGATGTTGTGTTCAAGTAGGTGCTTCTTATCATTGTTTTAGTAGATTAGAAGGTCTACTTGAAATTGATGCTTTTTAATTTTTTACATTTTTGATTCTTCATTTTCAGGTTGGCATTTTTTGAGATTCGAAATCAGGTTTATTCTACACAGGAGCTGCAGTGGGAAGTCATCAGACATTACTCGAGACAAGTATGTTTCTTAATAATTATATAAAGTTATATATTTTAAACTCTTAACTGATGTGGTCACAAGTGTGCTTCTACCTGGCGTGGAGAATATTCACTGTCCTGCAGTCTTTTAGAGAGTCTTTCCCATCTAAGATAGGTGAGGGTCCCACCTCTTGGACCTGCGCCTATGTCTAAGACGAAGCCTAACACGAGGCTGGTAAAGTGGTGGCTGGCGGTGCTGGGTCCAGCCACCACCAAGCCTTCCTATTGGCCTGACGACATGCTCGACTATTTTCAGACTCCCCGTAGAATTGAATGGGAGCGCACACACTTGTGCGGCCACCGCTTTTATTCATTTGTATGGGGCCTACAGAAATAGCTGAGTTCTCGGCTATTCTCGGCAGCCCCATAGAAATGGAAGACAGCCACACATGCGCTGTGCGCCCTCCAGGACTTTGCCGGCTTCGTTTACGAGATAGGTGCAGGTCGCAGAGGTGGGGCCACACCTATCAGACAGTGGGGGCATATCCTAGCAATATGCCCCCATTGTCTGAGATGACACAACCCCTTTAACTTCTTTTTGGTGGGCACCAATAATTTTGTCTGCTTCTTTGTACTCATGTACTTTTATTTCTATCATCCTCAGATCCTAACAAAATGTTTCTGTTACCTTCTGTCAAGTTTATTATTTGATAAAAATCATTGTGTTCATTTTAAATTACTTTACTATGTATATTCATATGTCTATTTAACTTTGTCACTATATATATATATATATATATATATACACACACACACACACACACACACACACACACACATAAATAGGGAGACTTTTCTGATGTATACTTCAAATAGTCGGCTGCAGTGTAAGGTGCTGTTTAGGCATGCAATGATGTATCTCGCCCATACCCTCCCATTATGAAAAAAATATATATGCATGCAAACAATAATTTGCAAAAAAAATTATACCTATATGTTCCTTTACCTTGTAGGCTATAAAACAAATGTATGTTCTTGTCCTTGGACTGGATGTCTTGGGGAATCCTTTTGGCTTATTTCGTGATTTGTCTGAAGGGGTCGAAGCATTCTTCTATGAACCTTACCAGGTAATGCAATGTACTGTAGTTATTAGATTTAAGGCCCTGTTATTCTGCCCATCTAGACCCCACCGATCAGCAACAAATGAACAAATGCTAGTTTGTCATCTGATCAGATCTTTTATGCAGCTGCATAAAGGTATATCCTTCTATGTAAACAATAAAAAAATTGTTTGTGTCGGCTAATCTAAAGGCCCTTTAAACCAGCGCCGATCAATTTGATATATCATTCGTCGACACCCATTATGGCCCTGCAAGTACTCTGCAGTCTTATAGAAATGAAAGGAACGGTGGTCACACAGGTGCACCATTCTCATAGGGAACTTTGAGAACTCCATTTTGGTGAATGCTGGAGGTCCCAGCTGTAGGACCCCTCAGTGATCAGTCACTTATCTCCTATATTGTGGAGAGGGATAAATGTTTGTTAGTGGGATAACCACTAACTTTTATCAATAAAAAGTAAACCTGTCAAATGTAATAGGGAGATTTGATTTCAGTGTATATGGATAATGGGTGATAATGTGCTGCTAAAATTTTATGTAATCAAATGAAATCTTTTTAGCCTTTAGCTGATATTCAGTGGACCAGCAAAAAATTCTGATTATTATATTACGGGTTGATCTTTCTTAATTTATTACTCCGTTGTGCCCTATTTTCACAGGGTGCCATTCAAGGACCGGAGGAGTTTGTTGAGGGAATGGCGTTGGGAGTAAAGGCTTTAGTGGGGGGAGCTGTTGGTAAGTGAGCATGTGTACACTATTTACAGTATTTACATGAAAATTTATTAGGAGATCACGTTGAACAGTATGTATAGTCACCACTGTGGTTTTATGAAAGGGGAGGTATTGCCAAAAAATTACTTCATTTTTATGCAGTAGTAAGGAACATGAACAAGGTGCTGCCAGTAGAATATACTTCATCTCTGTTAAGCATCTGATACCATCCCTAACATGCATTTTTGCACAATTTAAGGTCTATTGGTTCAGATAACACAGGTAATTGGATCAAAAACTAGCTACAAAGAGTAGTTAGCAATGGATCGCATTCAAACTGGGCTAATGCTGTCCTTGGAGCTCCCCATAGGGCAGTACTGGGACCATTCCAGGGGCGGGTTGGCCATAGACCCTACAGGGAATTTTCCCAGTGGGCCGCCCATGTCCTCCTCCCAGCTACTGGCCAGGTACATAATGATCTGATTCTCTCAGCATTTTTTAATGCTAGGTGCATCAGGTATTTATGTACCAGTCCGGCGGCTGCCGTTGCTCTCCTGAGCTGAACTGTATTGTTGTCCTTAAGACAGTGTGCTGCACTATGGTATTGATGGCATCATCTACTTATGTTGGCCATGCCATCTTTCAATTTGGACCCTCCTACAACATGGGGCAAATTTAAGGTCCCAGTCCGCCCTTGGACCATTTCCTAGTTGGACTTAATATCATTCTCTCACTTTAGTGTTGATGATACAGTACAAAAAGTCCAATCTCTACAGGGTGACCTAGATAAACTGGCCAAATGAGCAGCAACATGGTAGATGAGGTCTAATGTTGATAAGTGTATAGTTTTACTTTTTGAGCAGAAAGATAGATATACTATTTATACCATGAATTGATCACAATTGGCATCAGTATAAAAAGTTTTGGATGTAATTCTTGATAATCAACTAAATAATAGCATCAAATACAAGTCTGCTGCATGATATTGTCTGTATTGGGAAAGGAATGGCCTCTAGAGGACAAAGTAGTATATTACTCCTTTATAAAGCAATGCTGCGACCACATGTGGGAGAATCCTGTCCAGCTTTGGGCATCAGTCCATTAAAAAGATATCAGAGAGCTAAAGGGAGTACCAAAAAGACCAACTACATTAATTCAAGGTATGGAGCAACTCTGTTGTAAAGAAAGGTTAACACAACTAAATTTACCCTAGAGAAGTGAAGTCTGAGTGCGATATGATATCTTTATATAAATGTAAGTGGTCCCCATAATAACAGAAGTGATACATTGCCCAACTGAGATCATGGGGTTACTGCTTTTGTTTGAAGGAAGTGCTACTTTGTTAAAAGCATTACTTACTGTCTGAATCATAAAGTTATGGAATATACTCATACAGAAATTGGTAATAGTATGGTGTAAATCTCTTTAAGAAGGGGTGCAATATATTCCTTGTGAAACACAATTGCATGTTGATCCAGGGATCTTCCTAAGTGGCAGCAGGGGTCAGGAAGGAGTTTTTATTTTATAGTTTAGCTGGAGTGTTTTTGCCTTCCAGTGGATCAACTTGGGTTTGCAAGTACTAAACAGTTAAAGTTGATGGGCTTTATTCAGCCAACTATGTAAAGATACGTAAGAGAGGTTGTTATTAAAAAGACTAACCTTATTCAGCTGGAAAGGGTTTCATAATTAAAGTGTAACTGCCATTTCACTACCAAAAATGAAATTCCTAGCATATGTGATAATGAAGGGAAGATATTCATGAAGCTTTAATTTTCCAGTTAATTCTACCTTTCTGGTGTCTGTATTCAGCCCTTAGCAACCCTATTTCTCTGTGCCTAAAATGGCCTCTGCTGCACTTCCTGTGGATATCTTTCAGAATATGGAGAGAATAAAACAATTTTTTTTTGTTTTCCAAAATGCTATTATTGTATTAAAGTGAAATAAATTTAAAAAGTAGACATATTAGGTATTGCCATGTCCATAACAACCTCTATAAAAATATCACGTGACCTAACTTCTCAGAATAACACCGTAAATTCACCTAACATCACATAAAGTGCAACACCAAGCAATCAAAAAGGCGTATGCCCCCTAAAATAGTACCAATCAAACAGTCACCTCATCCCGCAAAAATTAAGACTCTACCTAAGACAATCGGCCAAAAAAAAAAAAAAAAAGCTATAGCTCTCAGACTATGGAGACACTAAAACATCATTTTTTTGTTTTAAAAAATGCTATTATTGTGTAAAACTTAAATAAATAAGAAAAAGTATATCACATTACCTAACCCATCAGGTGAACATTGTAAAGATAAATAAAAACTGTGCCAAAACAACCAATTTTTTGGTCACCTTGCCCATAAAGTGTAATACTAAATGTTTAAAAAAAATCATATGTACCCAAAAATGGTACCATAATAAACATCAACTCTTCCTGCAAAAAACGAGCCCATGCACAAGACGATCGGCAGAAAAAAAAATATGGTGTTCAGAAAATGGAGACACAAAAACATAATAAAAAAAAAATGCTTTATTATGTAAAACTGAAACAAACAAAGAAAGTATACATATTTGATATCATTGTGTCCGTAACAACCTGCACATGATCTAAGCTGTCAGATGAACGTTGTAAAAAACAAAAAATAAAAACTGTGCCAAAACTTTCCTCACAAAAATTTAATATTAGAGCGACTAAAAATCATATGTACACCAAAATAGTACCAATAAAACTGTCACCTTAGGCTCCTTTCACACCTGCGTTCAGGTGTCCGCTCGTAAGCTCAGTTTGAAGGGGCTCACGAGCGGCCCTGAATGCAGCCGTCTGGCCCTAATGCATTCTCAGTGGAGGCGGATCCACTGAGAATGCATCCGCCTGCCAGCGCTCAGCCTCCGCTCCACTCAGTGAGCGGACACCTGAATGCTGCAAGCAGCGTTCGGGTGTCCGCCTGGCCGTGCGGAGGCGAGCGGATCCGTTCCGACTCACAATGTAAGTCAATGGGGACGGATCCGCTTGAAGATGACACCATATGGCTCAATCTTCAAGCGGATCCGTCCCCCATTGACTTTCAATGTAAAGTCTGAACGGATCCGCTCAGGCTACTTTCACACTTAGAAATTTCTAAGTATTAATGCAGACGGATCCGTTCAGAACGGATCCGATCGAACGCAGGTGTGAAAGTAGCCTTATCCTGTAGTTCCCAAAATAGGGTCACTTTTTGGAGTTTCTACTGTAGGGTTGCCTCAGGGGACCTTCAAATGAGACATGTCTGAAAATATGTCTGAAAAACCAGTCCAGCAAAATCCTCCAAAAACCATACCGTGCTTCTTTTCTTCTGCGCCCTGCCATGTGCCCTTACATCAGTTTACAACCACATATGGGGTGTTTCTGTAAACCACAGAATCAGGGTAATAAATATTGAGTTTTGTTTGGCCTTTAACCCTCGATGTATTAAAGAAAATTTTTTATAAAAATTGAAAATTTACCAAAAAAAGTCTGCATCTGCCGCCGCATCCTCCTTTCAAAAAAACACCCCCTCCTCCTGTTGATTGACAGGGCCAGCGAGCGCTCTCCTCCTCCGGCTCCGGTAACGTCATCGGCGCAGGCGCACAGAGGGAGTGCTGCGGAAGCGAGCGTCCTTCTCTCTGAGTGCCTGTGCCGAATGAAGACACGTAAGGTGCAGGCGCGGGATTTGAATTGCAGACAGGGCCAGCCGGAGGAGGAGAGCGCCCGCTGGCCCTGTCCATCAACAGGAGGAGGGGGCGTTTTTTTTTTTAAGGAGGATGCGGCGGCTACCAGCAAGCAACCGCCCTACTTGCTGGTAGTGAAGTCATTTGCATATTTTAAAAGCTCGATTTTTAGTGAAACCAAGCCACAGAACAAGGTAAGGCTGCTTTCACACTAGCGTTCGGGTGTCCGCTCGTGAGCTCCGTTTGAAGGGGCTCACGAGCGGACCCGAACGCAGCTGTCCAGCCCTGATGCAGTCTGAATGGAGCGGATCCGCTCAGACTGCATCAGTCTGGCGGCGTTCAGCCTCCGCTCCGCTCGCCTCCGCACGGACAGGCGGACAGCTGAACGCTGCTTGCAGCGTTCGGGTGTCCGCCTGGCCGTGCGGAGGCGTGCGGATCCGTCCAGACTTACAATGTAAGTCAATGGGGACGGATCCGTTTGAAGATGCCACAATATGGCTCAATCTTCAAGCGGATCCGTCCCCCATTGACTTTACATTGAAAGTCTGGACGGATCCGTCCGAGGCTATTTTCACACTTAGCTTTTTTTTGCCAATATAATGCAGACAGATCCGTTCTGAACGGAGCCTCCGTCTGCATTATTACGATCGGATCCGTTCAGAACGGATCCGATCGAACGCTAGTGTGAAAGTAGCCTAAGAGCCCTATATAGGGAAAAGTCCTCCAATAAGGATTTTAATATGCCCAAAAATGAAAAATGAGTTTTGGGGGAGACAGAAGCCCTTTAAAGTGTATGGATACCTTTGGGGCAATTTTTTCTTACTGCATTCTACTTATCTTCAGTTAAAAATCATTTACTCATTGGTTATTATTAACAAAAAATTTCAACAGTTTGTCTTCTACCGTCTCTGTAGAAAAGCTCTCTGATGGAATTTACTGAGAAGGAGACAAACTGTTAAAAAGTTTAATAAACACCAATAGCAAAATGATTGTTAGGACCAAGCTAAGTAGAATGCAAAAATAATATTAATAACTTCACTCCCTCAAATGTGTACATAGAATTTAATATATGTCCAAAGGAAAACTACCTATGTAACGCCTTCATTTACTTATATTTGTCTGGCTTGCCAAATGGTTTTTATAGGTGGCTTAGCTGGAGCAGCATCCCGAATCACAAGTGCTATGGCTAAAGGTGTAGCAGCCATCACCATGGATGAAGAATATCAACAAAAGCGGAGAGAAGCCATGAATAAGCAGCCAAGTGGCATCAGGGAAGGTCTTGCACGTGGAGGAAAAGGCCTTGTATCTGTAAGGGATATTTGGAAATCTGTAACATAACAAATGGTTGTAATTTTGTACCTTTTGGTTACATGTAGCATATTTCTTAATTTCCCCCATTGTGTTTTCACTCTGTGGTTGTGGTGCACTTTGAGCTACACAATATGGAATGTAGGCATGGCCTTAGACATGACCAGCCTTTCTGAACCTTAGCAAAAAATGGTCCATTAATGGTGTTACATCAGTGATGGTTTTTATTGAGGCAGTGAACTGTCCATTTACCTAAGGCTCCTTTCACAGCGGTATTTGTCCGGCCGAATCCCGGCATATTTGTTGGGTAGAGGCCAGATCTCTGCCGGACCCCATAATAGTTAATGGGGCCAGCATGCATTCTGGTACCATCCAGCAATGCAGGATCCAGAGACCTCCAGCAGACTGTTCTCTGCCGACATCATGTACAGGAACTCCTGCTGCCAGTGTGAAACTAGCCTAACAAAGAGAGGTTCTCTCCCATGTCGATGTAGAATTTGCTCTGGACTTTGTCTCTCACTAGAAGTTTAAATGTGAAAGTGTCTGATGTGGACCGTAAGTGAAGTGTTACTGTTCCTTAAGCTTAACATTGGGAATAACTGTTACAGACCAGTATATGATTTGTATCTAGCATTTTAGCAGTTTTTGCCTCTGATGACAAACCTAGTGGTCAGAACCTGTGCCCAATTCAGTAAAAAAAAAACACCTTTCTGCAGTCTAGCCGTTTCCGTGCTGCGGTCATATTATGTGCTATTTCTGGTCTCCAACAGACAGAAAGTGGCTTGGTCCCGTGACAACATGCAGCAAGTGACTGGCCTCTTCGTTTACATGTGCTAATCTGCATGTCACTAGCAACTCCCTGTTGGTTCTTGGACAGACAAACCCTCACTTACAAACCAGCAGCAGTCTCTGTGTCAGTCTCTCTGCCTCTCTGCATCAGCTCTTCTTTCTCCTTCTCCACCTCCCCTCACCATAGACTTCTATGTAATCTGATCCTTGATTGATCAGGCAACCCATCTCCACTGAAGACTGATTTAAGCTATTAATTGAGAGTTGATGAAGAAGGGGAGCAGGAGAGGAGTCTGGTAAGAGGGGAAGGAAACCTCTTTCTCTGATTAAATGTATTACACAGTTTCCTATATTCTCCTAAATTATTCAATAATATAAAAACAAAACAAAAAAAGTTACTTTTTAAGTCTGTGGCAGCAAATCTGTAGGTGCTTTTAAAATCATAATTTGAGGGTGTTCTCATTTTGAACCTTTATGACATATCCCCAGGATATGCCAACAATGCCTGATATGTGCAGGTATCTCTTCTTTAACCTTCCCCTCAGGAGAACAGGGGACTCGTCAATAAATGATTACTGGTAATATGGGAATACTTGTTTCAGGGCTAATGCACACAATCTTTCTCGCCCAATTTCCTTGGGGGACACAGAAGACCTTGGGTATAGCTCATCTCCCTAGGAGGCGTGACACTAAGTGAAAACTGTTAAGCCCCTCCTCCACAGCTATACCCTCAGCCTGGAGAGAGAGACTGCCAGTTTTTGCTTAGTGTCCAAGGAGGCAAGACACTCCCTGCTACTGCAGGGCTGTTTTCTCCTTGTTTAAATTTTGATTTTTACTTTTTTCTTTTCTTTTTGTTCCAGATCATCAGGGACAACAGAGTCGCACTAGACCTCTCTGTTTCTCCCGGGGTTGAGCTGCGCCAGTGCCGGTCATCCGCACTGCTGCCTCCCCCACAGAAGACAAGGTGGATCAGGGCAGCCCAGCTCCCCTACATCCCGCCAGCGCAAGGGTCGCCCGCACGCCAAGTCCCTCTCCCAGCGTCCTGCCACTACGGTGCCAGTAGCTGAAGGGGCGACCCTGCTGGAATGGACTGAGGGTGAAGACGACTATGGTGAGAGAGTGGCTTCTCCAGCCCTACGTCCCCCACCACCCACCCTGGTCTCCTGCGTGCCTGACCCCCCATACTTGGACCCTTCGGTCACTGCTGGACCTAGGCTGGCCCCTGGGGTGCTGCGGGGCGACATTCCACTTCCTGCTCCCTCTCCTCCCTTCTGGCCCTCATGGGACATTTTAGCAGCAGATTGCTGCGAATAGGCAGTCTCCCTTCACTTATCAGCGTCCCTCCTGGAACGCTGTGCTCACATCCTCACGGGCACCCGGTCTCAGGGTCCCCCCATCCCCTCACCGATGCGCTGCTCTGGACCGGGGGCCTTTTCCTGGAGGCAGTGCTGCTTGGGCGCCCGCAAGGCGGAATGCTGCACTCCTCCGGCGCTTCTTCCCGGCCTGCTGGGCCGCACCTCCGAGCTGGGCCGCACTCTCCCGGCCCCCGACTGTTCCGGCCTGCGGGGTAGACTCCCGCGGCCGGCATTGGCTTGAGCACGATGCTCCAACGATTCCGGCCGGCCGTCGGCGACTTCCGGCCGGCCGGGCGCCGTAAATTTTGGTCCAGGCTCCGGGCCTACTGGGCCGCATTCCGGCGCTCCACCCGGGCTGCTAGGCCGCAAACTTCCGGCCTCTGTTGGAGGGGGCGGGAACTTCTCCGGGCGCGAATTCTTCCCGCCTGGAGGTTCCCCGCCCCCAGGGGATCGCGGCGCCGCCTCCTCCTCCCTTCCAGGTTGGTGGCTGTTAACCCTTCGGGTACCGGCCCCCGTGCTTTTGTTTGTTTTGTTCGGCTGATGGGCCTATATGGCTGGCGCGCCCCCCCCCCCTCTACTTCTATGCTGGGCACCTGTATGGTGGCACTTCTTTCTGCCTCAGTGAGGCTATTTTTTATTTGGGAATGCATGACATGGTTAAGCTAATGGATTTCTTGTGCGCTGCGCAGGACGCTGCAGCCTTATCTCAGTAGCGCCGCCTGTATGCGTGCTCCTTCCATGAGCGGCATGGTGTCGCACTCCCCGGCTGGTGCATGCTTCCCTTCTTTGGCCCCTGACTTCCGGTCCGCGGGGTGGGCTTCCGCGGCCGGTTTGTCCAGGCAGTCCGCTCCGGTTTCCTGTGCGGCCCCGGTCAGCCGGGTGCCGCAGAAAATTTAGGCCCCGGCTTCACGGCAGCGCTGGCCAAGTGCATGCGCCCTCCAGCTATGGTAATTGCCATGTGCAGACAACCCCTTCCTAGGCGGGAGGATACTGCACTCTCTCGGGCTGCAGGCTTGCCTGGTGCATGACCCCCCGCTTAGGTGGAATACTGCACTCTCACCGAATACGGTGTTGGCCATGTGCACGAGAACGCTGCACTCGTTGGATTCGCTGCAGGCCATGTGCACAACCCCCTTCCATAGGCGGAATGCTGCACTCATTGGATTCGTTGCCGGTCTTGTGCATGTCCTCCTTCCATAGGTGGACTCTGCACTCTCACCAGATACGGTGTTGGTCTGGTGCACGACCCCCTTCCATAGGGGACCGCTGCATTTTTACTGGATTCACTACCGGCCATGTGCGTGATTCCTTTCCATAGGCGAAATCGCTGCTCTCACTGGATTTGATACCGGCCATGTGCATGACCCCCTTCCATGGGCGGAATGCTGCACTCACTGGATTCGCTGCCGGTCTTGTGCATGACCCCCTTCCATAGGCGGAATGCTGCACTCACTGGATTCGCTGCCGGTCTTGTGCATGACCCCCTTCCATAGGCGGAATGCTGCACTCACTGGATTCGCTGCCGGTCTTGTGCATGACCCCCTTCCATAGGCGGAATGCTGCACTCACTGGATTCGCTGCCGGTCTTGTGCATGACCCCCTTCCAGGGGCGGAATGCTGCACTCACTGGATTCGCTGCCGGTCTTGTGTATGACCCCCTTCCTCTAGGCGGAATACTGCACTTTATTGGTTATGGTGCTGGGCAGCCGGCCGTGTGCATTACCTCCTTCCATAGGCGGTATGCTGCATTCTCATTGGATTCGCTGCCGGCCTTGGGCATGCCTTCTTCCCTCAAGCGCCATGCATACTCCCTCACTGACTGGGGTCGTTCTCTCGCTGATAAGTTGCTGGCCGCGTGCAGGACCCCCTTCCATGGTGGGATGCTTGCAACTCACTAAATCCACTGCCGGCCATGTACATGTTCCCCCTCCGTGGGCGGTGTACGGCACTCTTACTGGATTCGCTGCCGGCCATGGACATGTCTCCTTTCCTCAGGCAACATACACACGCTCTCACTGACTGTGTTTGTTCTCTCGCCAGTGTGCTGCTGGCCAGGTGCCTGACCCCCATCCATGGCGGGGTGCTCGCATTCTCCCTGGTTGCAATACTGGCCATGGGCATGGCTCCCCCTTCTGGGCAGCATACTGCACTCTCACCAGATACGTTGCTGGCCTCTAAGTTGGGTGAAATGCTTGCACTCCCATTGGATACGGTGCTGGCCTTGTGCGTGACCACCCCTCATTCCATGGGTGGACTTTTTGTACGCTCACAGGACTCACACCTGTCCTTGTATGTGCTGTGCTGGACTTGTTCTTGTCCCCATTCATTGGCGAAGTAGTTGTACTCTCACAAAATTCGGTGTTTGGTGGATTATTGCACACTCACTTAATGCTAGGCTTACCCTGTGCATGTCCCCTTTTCACTAGGTGGACGTCCTGCTGGATGCGGTGGGGCCTTGTGCATGGCCCTCTTCTGGGCGGAATATGGTATGTCTTCCTTCTCTGAAGTAGGTGCTGGTCTTGGGCATCACCCCCTTGTTGGGCGGGCTTTGCACGCTTGCTGCCCGCACTGTTTGCCAAGTACATTGCCCTCTCTTCTGGGCAGACTGCTTGCGCTCCGTCGCATGCCATACTAGTCTTGTGTGTGTCCCCCCTTCCGGTTGCACTTTGCACTTCTGTGGTTTCTGTGGGGCTCTGTGGCTGGCCTTCCTTGCTGTATGACTATTTCGCAGTGGGCGGACGCTCTTGGGGCTGCTACTCTGTGCGTTGTTGGGCCGTGTATGCCTTCTCCTTCCGTAGGTGGGTTGGCTTTCTCACTGCTTATGGGGCTGCTTGTACGTATGCCTCCATTCTTCCTGCGACTTGTCGTTTTTCTCTTGGGATACGGTGATTGCCGCCGGCCTGGCACTCTTCTCTGAGGAGATCTTTCTGTTCACCTGGCCTGGACGGGCTCTATTGTTCTCTACTGCAGCGAGCTGGGTGGTATCCGTTCTCTGTTCGGAGGGTATATTTGGTGTTTCCGTTGTGACGGTATCCACCATATTCGTTGGCCCTTCCGTCTGGGGAGTGTTTGTGGTTCCTGGATGCGTACCCATTAGTTACCCTGTGGCATTGCTTCCCAGCGCAAGCGGTCACATGGTCGAGAGTGCTGTCTCCAGCGTCCCTCGCAGTCTACGTTGGCTCTGGCCGGATTACGGTTCCCTCGCCTGTTGCCATTCCTCCTCTTGGATGCCTTTTGGTTTGAGTCCTTCCTGTTGGCACCCTCCGTGCTTCAGTTTGTTTTGCTACCAGGTTCTAGCCGCTCTTTTTGAGCAGGTCGCCCAACTTCTCTTGGTTGCTCGATTACCGAGGTCAAGGACCTCCACTTTCGATTCGTTAGGGTATTCGCCTTCTGCGAATTGGTGAGCCGGACATCTCGGAGTAGCGGAGTTCTGCTTTTTGAGCGGTCCTGTGGCTTCCCTGTTGCCCACTTCTCCTTGCGGTTGGAGGGTGTCATCCGTCTTCTCGGCTATATTTTCTCTCGACGGCTCTGTTTTGGCTTCTCCTGGGTCAGTTTCACTCCGATGTGGCTTCTGCCCGGCCAGGCTTCAGGGGCTGTTCCTTCACTGCCCTCCCCCCCTGGGGAGACCAAGGTTGTTCATATGGATGGTCCCGGTGTTCCTTATGACCTCGTACTGTCTCCATTGTTCACACTGGCTGTACTAGCTGTGTGCCTATTGCTGGGTTTGCCGCATTCTGTCCTCCCGCTGGGTGCAGATTGCTTTTACCATTCTGGGCGCTGGTCCTGCTTGGACTTTACCTTCTCGGTAACCTGGCGTGCCTACTTTCTTCTGTCAAGATTACCCTTCAAGCCCCCTCTTCGGGTCGGTAGAACACCTTCCTGTGGTGGCTACAACGACAAGGACTTTAGCCTGACTTGTCCTGGAGTCTGTTGGAAACTGGCCGGGTCCCTTTCGGTTCCTTCCGTTTGTCCATCTGCTCCCCCACTCCGCGTGGATTCGGGACGGCGTTGCTCGGGGGCCGACGGGACCAGCTTTCCCAACCTTTTTGCCGTGTCACTGATGTGCGCTTACTCGCATTGGATTTCCTCCCGTCTGCCCAGACGAGTCCAGCGAGCACACTAGTGTTCGCTCCCGGCCGTGCTTCGTCCAGGTTCTGTTGTCTGACTTAGGGTCTTCCCTGGGGTTCTTTAGGAAGCTGGGCATTCACCCAATTCTGCCTTTCTCTTCCCGTGATTCGGTCTTCTCCAGTCTGACCTGGACCTGCGACTGGGACTCTGTTACTTGAAGTGTCTGCAGTTTTTTGCTTGGACATCTCCGACTCTTGTCGACGCTCTGTCTCTTGTTTCCAGGAGGTCCGCGCCAAGGTTCACGGCTCCTGGGTGCTTTCCTCCGCTTAACCACGTGGCTATTGCTGTGGTTACTGCTCAAGGGCAGGGCTCTGTTTTTATGGTGTCACCGTTCATTTCACCAGAGCGGTTGGTGCCTCCAGGGCGGGAGGCATGGGCTTCAGCCATGTCATTGTGCAGGGTGGCCACGGTCTTCCTTGCACTCTTTACCAGGTTTAACTGGGTGCGTACTCTGGCTTCGGCGGCGGTTGCTGCCTTGGGCCGCCTGGTTTTTGCAGGTGGCATTTCTTTGCTGCCTTCGGGTGCTTCGCCTTGGTGCTGTGGTCCCTCCCCTCTTGGACTGCTTTTGAACGTCCCAAGGTCTTCTGTGTCCCCCAAGGAAATTGGGCGAGAAAACGAGATTTTTGTATAACTTACCAGTAAAATCTCTTTCTCGCTCTTTCCTTGGGGGACACAGCACCCACCCATTCATTGGTTTTTTTCTGCACGGTTTCCGAGTTTTGTTTACCCGTTGGGTAGTTGGTTTGTTGTTTCCACTGGTTGGACTTTGCCTTTTCTTACTACTTGGACACGCAACTGGCAGTCTCTCTCTCCAGGCTGAGGGTATAGCTGTGGAGGAGGGGCTTAACAGTTTTCACTTAGTGTCACGCCTCCTAGGGAGATGAGCTATACCCAAGGTCTTCTGTGTCCCCCAAGGAAAGAGCGAGAAAGAGATTTTACTGGTAAGTTATACAAAAATCTCGTTTTCAGTGTGATACGTTTTTTGCAGATAACACCCTGATCCTTTCATTTCTTTGGGTCCATGCAAACGTCAATATTTTTTCTGATCCATTTGGCTATTTCACAAGTTATACAGCATGTCGTATTTTATTCTGCATTTGTGGATGAGAATATCCTGCAAGTGATAAAAATACGGAATGCATATGGAAGCTATCCCTATTTTGTGGACCAAACTATAGACTGGCGATGTGCATGTACCCTAAGTGTGGGGTACTTTGAGTAGCAGTGCAGGTGCAGGATTGATAGAGCTAGGTGAGATGGCTGGCCTGTCAATCAAGGAGGGAGAGGAGTCCCTTGAGCAGCAGAGTCATCCCTCACTGCTCAATGAGGCTGACTTTTTAACTAATTTAAACTGGGCAAATCAAATCACTCATCACTAGTCCTGGTAGAAAATAATCTACATTGTATTCAATACTGTTTTTCGGGACCAATAGTTTTGGAAATGGTTCTCATGATACTTCTTAGGAGGGTTCAGTGTTCTATATTTTATAACTGCACTCCCCCAGGTAGCGGGAGTTACACTCGTATATGAAATCTTTGAATTGGTCATCTGCCCTGTGTTTACTTTGCTTTCTGAAGCCAATTTTTAGAAAGTGTTTCTCTGGTGTCACTTATGAGCAGTGTGTCAACAGCATTTTATGAAGGCGAGTCACTATTTGTTCTTTTTCCTCAGGGCTTTGTCAGTGGGATTACAGGGATTGTTACAAAACCAATTAAAGGTACAGTGAATAAATCTGTCTAAATAATAATGTTATGCAATTCTGTTTGCTAAGTTTTCTGATATGTTACACAATATGTTTGTTAGGTGCTCAGAAAGAAGGCGCAGCTGGATTTTTTAAAGGAATCGGTAAAGGATTAGTGGGTGCCGTAACCAGACCAACAGGAGGCATCATAGACATGGCCAGTAGCACGTTTCAGGGAATCAAGAGGTAATCCATTATGTACAGTCTTTTTTATAATACAGTTCGATTTCATAACTGTTAATGATCTCTTCAAGAAATGATGTTGTCTTCACTGTATTGTATTTTATTTGCGGATAACTGCATGTCTTTTATAGGCGACGAGAACATATTGTTTGGTAAATATAGGCTCTGTAAAGATTTAATCCTGTGTGATGTATAAGAAATACTCTGGGCGTAATTTCCTATAACCTTGTCACCGGCCATACAGGAGACTATTTTCTGCTCTGGGCAGACTTTTCACTCGTTGCTACAGACAGTAATGTCAGGCTTTGTTACAGTGATTTAGCAGACTGAAAAGCCTTTGCTAGGATGAAAGGGAACAATGTAATAGAAAAGGCCAGCTCACCTCTCTACAGTGCCTTGCAAAAGTATTCACCCCCTTGACTTTTGGTGCCTCACAACCTGGAATTAACATGGATTGTTTAAAGATTTGCATCATTTAATTTACAGAACATGCCCACAATTTTGAAGATTTTTTTTTTTTTTTTTTTTTTTTTTTTTTTTTATTGTGAAGCAAACAAGAAATAGGACAAAATAATAGAAAAAGTCAATGTGCATAACTATTCACACGCCTAAAGTCAATACTTTGTAGAGCCACCCTTTGCGGCAATCAAAGCTCCAAGTCACTTTGGATAAGTCTCTATGAGCTTGCCACATCTTACCACTGGGATTTCTGCCCATTCCTCCTTGCAAAACAGCTGCAGCTCCTTCAAGTTGGATGGTTTGTGCTTGTGAACAGCAATCTTTAAGTCTGACCACAGATTTTCTATTGGATTGAGATCTGGGTTTAGACTAGGCCATTTCAACACATTTACATGTTTCCCCTTAAACCAGTCAAGTGTTGTATTAGCAGTGTGTTTGGGGTCATTGTCCTGCTGGAAGGTGAGCCTCTGTCTTAGCCTCAAATCACGCACAGAGTTGTACAGGTTTTGCTCAAGAATATCCCTGTATTTAGCACCATCCATCTTTCCCTCAACTATGACCAGTTTCCCAGTCCCGGCTGCTGAAAAACATCCCCACAGCATGATGCTGCCACCACTATGTCTCACTGTGGGGATGGTGTTCTTTGGGTGATGTGATGTGTTTGCGACAGACATAGTGTTTTCTTTGAAGGCCGAAAAAGTTCAATTTTAGTTTCATCAGACTATAGCACCTTCCTCCATACATTTTGGGAGTCTCACACATGCCTTTTCGCAAACTCACAGCGTGCCTTTTTGTTTTTAGCTGAAAGTAATGGCTTTCTTCTGGCCACTCTGTCATAAAGCCCAACTCTATGGAGCGTACGGCTTATTGTCGTCCTATGTACAGATACTCCAGTCTCTACTGTGGAACTCTGCAGCTCCTCTAGGGTTACCTTAGGTCTCCGTGCTGCCTCTCTGATTAATGCCCTCCTTGCCCGGTCCGTGAGTTTTGGTCGGCAGCCGTCTCTTGGCAGGTTTGCTGTTGTGCCATGTTCTTTCCATTTGGTTATGATAGATTTGATGGTGCTCCTGGGGTACATCAAAGATTTGGATATTTTTTTATAACCTAAACCTGACATGTACGTCTCAACAACATTGTCCCTTACTTGTTTGGAGAGTTCCTTGGTCTTCATGGCATTGTTTGGTTAGTGATGCCTCTTGCTTAGGTTCTGCAGCCTCGGGGGGCCTTTCAAAAAAGGTGTGTATATGTACAGATCATGTGACACTTAGATTGCACACAGGTGGACATCATTTCACTAATTATGTGACTTCTGAAGGTAATTGGTTGCACCAGAGCATTTTATGGGCCTCCTAACAAAGGGTGTGAATACATACGCACATGCCAATTTTCTGTTTTCTATTTCTGAACAATTGTTTTATTTAAATATTTTTCTCATTTCACTTCACCAACTTAGACTATTGAGTTGAGATCCATCAGATAAAATTCAGATTAACAAAACATTGAACTTAAGGCTATAATGTAACAAAACACGGGAAAAAGTCAAGGGGGTGAATACTTTTGCAAGGCACTGTATGTTGCACGTGTAAGTGGCAAACCTTTTCAAACCAGGAAGAAGTAAATCCTTGGCACCTAACGATTATCAAACGTCATTACCACTCCTCCTATGCATTTTGTGTCCGTATTTATAGCTATAAATAACGGACATTTGTGGTTTGCAGTACCATCCAGCACACTACCGGATATTCATCTTTTTATTCACTAATAATATGTTTAATCAATGCATTATAAACGTAGAAACAAATTACAAAAAGGAAAAAGAAATACAGACTGTATATAGTGCTTTGTAAACATTGTTAGCCCACCCAATACCACCAGGCCTCCCATCAGTTGTTTATTATATAAATGTACATGTCCGTTGAACAGGTCAGAGAAGAGAGCCTCCACCATCTCGGTCATCTCAATATGTATTTAAATTGTCGTAAGCAGAATTCCTCACTTGACATTTTCTGAACATTGCTTGAATGCTTGTAGCTCTCTCCATTCACTTATATGGGAGTTTTGGGAACAACTACGCAAGTGCACTCTTCTTATGTAGAATAAATGGAGATAGTCGAGCATATTTGCAATCACCGCTCCATTCATTCTCCATGAGCCAGCAGTCATCCCGCCAGGCAGGATGCAATGGGCTATTGCAATTGCTGTAGTAGCAATACCCCTTTAATATTATTTTGTCAAGCCTTTAACCCCTTCCCGACCAGCGCTGTAATAGTATGGCGCTGCGAGAAGTGACTTCTCTAACGGGGACCCCATGGCAGGGAAGGCAGCCCGATGCCTTCCTTAGGCATCGTGGCTGCCTTCTGTGACAGCCTGTGAGATCCAGCCCACTGGATCTCACAGGCAGGAAGCTGTAAGTGCATTACAGTGTTTAATACACTTACAGCCAATGTATTACAATACAGAAGTATTGTAATGCATTGTACAGGGGATCAGACCCCCAAAAATTCTGTAAAAAAAAAAAAAAGTAAAAACAAAAGTCGAAATACAGTTTTGCATAATAAAAAAAATAAAGTTTCAAGTAAAAAAAAAACTTTTCCCATAATTAAGTAATATTTTTTTTAAATTACATAATAGGTATTGCCGCATCCGTATCAACCGGCTTTATAAAATATCACATGATCCACCCTGTCAGGTGAATGTAGTTAAAAAATAAAGTAAAAAACAGCCATTTTTGGTCACCTTCCCTCACAAAAGGTGTAATACCAAGCGATCAAAAAGGCGTATTTAGCCCAAAATGGTACCAATCACACCATCATCTCATCCCCCCAAAAATAAGACCCTACCTAAGAAAATCTCCCGGGAAAAAAAAATCTGTCTCTCAGAAAATGACAACGCAAAAACAAGATTTTTTACTGTGTAAAACTTAATAAAAAAATAATAGACATATTGGGTATCGCCGCATCCATAACAATCTGCTGTATAAAAAAATCACATTATATGCCCCCTCAGATGAATACTGTAAAAAAAAAAAAAAAAATTTAAACTACGCCAAAACACCCTTTTGTTTCCCACCTTGCTTCACAAAAAGTGTAATACCAAGCGATTAAAAAGTCTTATGTACCTTGAAATGGTACCAATGAAAAGGTCACCTCATCCCGCAAAAAATGAGCCCCCACAAAAGACAATCACTCAAAGAATAAAAACCAATGGCGCCCATAAACTAATACATCAAAATCTGCGCTGCAAAAGCCATATGGCGCTCCTTCCGTTCTGAGTTCTGGCATTTGCCCCCACAGCAGTTTACCACCACATATAGGGTTTTGCTATATTCAGGAGAAAATGGGTAACAAATTCTCCTGTTACACCTTTATTGGAAAAAATGAAACTTTTCATTTTCACAGTTTTCAAATTCCATAAAATGCATAGGGGGTAAAAGTGTTCAGTACCCCCTTAATATATTCTTTGAAGGGTGTAGTTTCCAAAATTTTTAGGGTTCAGATAGCCAAACGGCTAATGGTTTCCCGTTTAAGGTCAAATATAAAATATAACATTTATTAGGTATTCTTTAAAATGAACGGGAAGATAGAAAAGAAAAGGTATCTAAAATTAAAGTGTTCTAGTGCTTGGTGACAGTATACACTTCTTTTGTTAATGGTTACTGCTTTTATTTGCAGTCTTTCCCATGGTGTATCTCAGTCCTGAGGAGTAGATCCTATTATGTTTCCCTCCTCCGGTCTAATAGGATTGTGACGAGATGTGAACTCTCTGTCAGCCCTGCACCGGGGTGAATAGAGTACGTGTAACTCTATCCCTAAATTCCTCATTAAGGACTGAGTATAACTGTTCAAATCGGTGAACCCAGTGTCTGCAGCGCACCAGGGGCCGATCACCATGCACACTACACTAATCTAAAACCTAGACTTGCAGCTCCCCCTAGGTTTTAGATTAGTGTAGATTAGTGTAGTGTGCATGGTGATCGGCCCCTGGTGCACTGCAGACACTGGGTTCACCGATTTGAACAGTTATACTCAGTCCTTAATGAGGAATTTAGGGATAGAGTTACACGTACTCTATTCACCCCGGTGCAGGGCTGACAGAGAGTTCACATCTCGTCACAATCCTATTAGACCGGAGGAGGGAAACATAATAGGATCTACTCCTCAGGACTGAGATACACCATGGGAAAGACTGCAAATAAAAGCAGTAACCATTAACAAAAGAAGTGTATACTGTCACCAAGCACTAGAACACTTTAATTTTAGATACCTTTTCTTTTCTATCTTCCCGTTCATTTTAAAGAATACCTAATAAATGTTATATTTTATATTTGACCTTAAACGGGAAACCATTAGCCGTTTGGCTATCTGAACCCTAAAAATTTAAATCCCGGGTCCAAAGGGTCCCTGAAGGGAAATAGTTTCCAAAATGGGGTCACTTTTTGAGGGTTTCCACTGTAGGGGTACGTCAGGGTCTCTTCAAATACAAAATGGTGCCCAAAAACCATTCTATCAAAATCCATATGGCGCTCCTTTTCTTCTGACCACTGCCACGTGCCCATTGAACAGTTTACCACCACATATGGGTTATTTCTGTAAACTGCAGAATCATGAGTAATGCATATTGAGGTTTAGTTTGCTGTTGACCCTTGCTGTTTTGCAAGGAAAAAATGATTAACATGAAAAGTCAGCATAAAAAATGAAATTTTCCTTTAAAGGGCTTCTGTCACCCCCCAAAACTCATTTTTCATTTTTGGCCATATTAAAATCCTTATTAGACGACTATTCCCTATAAAGGGCTCTTACCTTGTTCTGTGGCTTGGTTTCACTAAAAATCGAGCTTTTAAAATATACAAATGACATCACTACCAGCAAGTAGGGCGTCTACTTGCTGGTAGCCGCCGCATCCTCCTTAAAAAAAAACGCCCCCTCCTCCTGTTGATTGACAGGGCCAGCGAGCGCTCTGTTCCTACGGCTGGCCCTGTCTGCAATTCAAATCCCGCGCCAGCGCCTTATGTGTCTTCATTCGGCGCAAGCGCTCTGAGAGAAGGACGCTCGCTTCCTCAGCACTCCTTCAGTACGCCTGAGCCGATGACGTCACCTCTAAACCTGAAAGAGAAGACGTCATCGGCGCAGGCGCACTGAGGAAGTGATCGTCCTTCTCTTCAGAGCTCCTGCGCCGAATGAAGACACGTAAGGCGCAGGCGCGGGATTTGAATTGCAGACAGGGCCAGCCGGAGGAGGAGAGCGATCGCTGGCCCTGTCAATCAACAGGAGGAGGAGGCGTTTTTTTGAAAGGAGGATGCGGCAGCTACCAGCACGTAGACGCCCTACTTGCTGGTAGTCATTTGCATATTTTAAAAGCTCAATTTTTTTGTAAAACCAAGCCACAGAACAAGGTAAGAGCCCTATATAGGGAATAGTCGTCCAATAAGGATTTTAATATGCCCAAAAATGAAAAATTAGTTTTGGGGGTGACTGACGCCAAACACCTAAAGGGCTAACAAAGTTTGTAACATCTGTTTTTAAAATTTTGAGGGGTGTAGTTTCTAAAATGGGGTCATTTATGGGTGGTTTCCATTAGGTAAGCCCCTCAAAATCACTTTATATCTGAATTGGTGCTTAAAAAATTGGTTTGGGAAATTTTGAATGACTTCTAAACTTTTAAGCCTTCTAATGTCCTAAAAAAATAAAATGACATTTACAAAATATGCTAACATAAAGCAGACATATAGGAAATGATGACTGATAACTATTTTATGAGGCATTACTATCTTTCTTAAAAGTAGAGAAATTCAAATTAGAACATTTTGCAATTTTTCCAAATTTAGCAATTTTTCCAAATTTTTTGTAAATTTGGGATTTTTTCTAAACAAAGGAGAAATATATTGACTCAAATTTAGCACTGTTGTGAAGTACAATGTGTCACGAGAAAACATTCCCAGAATGGTTCGGATAAGTAAAATTGTTCCAGAGTTATTACCACATAAAGTGATACATGTCGGATTTGCAAAAAATGGCTTGGGCAGCAGGAAGAAAACAGGACTGGGTTAGAAAGGGTTAATTATGTGAAAAGTCAGTAGTCACTGGCTCCAGTTATTCGATAGAGCTACATGGAAACAATGTGTGTATTAACGTGATAGTTGAGTGCTCATGATGTGATTACCTTTTCTTTATAGAGCTACTGACTCTTCTGATGAGGTGGAGAGCCTGCGCCCCCCACGATTTATTCATGAAGATGGCGTTATAAGACCATATAGGCTGAGGGAAGGAACTGGAAGCCAAATGCTACAGGTGATGGCAGCTCATTTGTAGACAGAATCCTAAAGTATTTTAAGTGCTTGTCCATCCACTGGTTTTCAAAAACGGTCATGCTCAGGGAATTTTAGATTTACAAACTTTTATTAGGCCAAAAACATGGAAAGCAATACATGAGAATAAACTAGGGCCATTATCTGCTCTGCCTCTAATCTGTTTATGTCCTGACAATATATATTATTCATTTCTGTAACACTCATAAGCTTTCTATTCAAAAAGGATATAGAATTTGTATTATTTTACTTTTTACATTTTATTGTTCTCACTTGTTGCACATTTTTGACACTTTTCTGCAACTGGCTGCTCTTCGGTTTTAGTAATAATTTTCAGCCGTTTGTCCTCTGTGGCCTTCAGGTTTACACACATATATAGTGTGTCCCTTGGTCTATAACCCTTATGACTGCAGTCATTGCATTTGCCTGAGAAATATCATATCACTTTGCTGGAACTGTGCATTTAACGCCTGCAGTTCTGTGACAGAAAATCAGTAGCACATCTGCTACATGTGAACATACCCATGAAGTATAAGCTACCACAGAATTTGATAATTATTGCCTAAATTGAAATACTTTAATTCTATTTTCTATTTCATTTTCTTGCTGCATCAATTTGGCTCAGATGCCAATTCATGGCAACTAATCTGCGGAAAATTTGATTTGCAGTATTACATTTTTTTAAATTCTTTCTTCAACAATAATCTGAAGTTTATTACGGCTGTTTCTACATTGTAATATATATAGTTTTTTTTCAAATAGCCATATAACCATCTTTTCATAAATCTCATCTTGTGTAATTGTTTTGCTTTTAGGGCCAATATATACTGTGCTCCTCAATTTCTTCTTATATCTTAATAGCAGCTGCAGCTCTGTGTTTTTTTATACTGGGCTCCAAATACCCTGCTTAGACATAGATTTTTAGAGGACCTGTTACCACTTCTGACAAGCATGTTTTAGTCATTTTTTTCTATTCCGATGTCATAATAATTCTGATGCACCTTTTCTTATAGTTCTGTGTTGTGCTGTTCCCTTTTTATTCCACCTAGAAACGTATAAATAATTTACCCTCACCTCAACTACTGTCTTCTTGATCCTTACCTTGTAGATTGTAAGCCCCCGGGGGCAGGTTCCTCACCCCCTATATACCAGTCTGTTAATAGATTCATGCACACTGCACGTATTTTGGATTATATTATGTATGTATATCCTCTTTTAAATGTACAGAGCCTTGGAGTTAATGGTGCTTTTAAATTAATAATAATAATTGACAACTGGTTATTGCCATTCCCCTTGTGAAAAGGTTGTGTCCTTACACAGCCTATCACTGTCGGCACTGATTGGACAATGTGAGAGGAATGCCAGAGCCATGGTACAACACAAAGCTCTAAGGCTGATTTCACACGAGCGAATTCAACGCATTGAACTCACAGCGTATGTCTGCGGCAGCTCCCGCTCTGACCTCCATAGCGGTGTCAGGTCGCATAGCGTTCTATTGATTTATGATGCTATCTAAGCCTTAGAGTTCTGGATTGTATTGGATAACACTGACATAATGCCGTCGGTGTTATTCAGTACATTCCAGAACAGTTAGGGTTACATAGCATTATAAATCAATATAACGCTATGTGACCCCATCAGTGCTAGGGAGGTCAGGATGGGAGCTGCCGCAGACACACGCTGTGAATTCAGTGCGTTGAATTCACTTGTGTGAAACCAGCCTAAGAAATAATGCTCGAGAATTATTATATTATGAGCAATACAATTATTTACTAAAACCAACACATCAGGAGTGGTGAAAAATGAAGTCCTCTTTAAAAGATACCTGCACCTGAACCACTAGTAATAGGATAGAAAGCTTCTATACACAGTATACATCATGTTCCAACGATATGTCTGTGCAGGGGATTTGGCACGGAATCTCAGAGCTCTATAGCGATAGAGTATAAATAAATTAATCAACCCAAAAAAATTACCGTTTTCCCTGAATCCATTTAAGGCCTCTTGCCCACGACCGTATACCCTCCAAAATATACAGTCAGTGAGCAGGCCATTTTTCCCAGAGCGACATTGATCGCTGTGCACATCGGCCCGCCTGCGGGACTATTGTCCCACACTCATATGATCATATGAGTGCAGAACAACAGCCCAGTGGGCGGCCTGACGTCCACAGCATCATTGCAATCTATGATGCTGTGCGCACAATCAATGCCGCTCCGGGACATATGGCCTGCTCACGGACCCTATATCTTGGAGGGCATAGGGTAGTGGGCAAGAGGCCTAAGAGAAAAAAAACATACCTTTTGAAATTTACTCCATTCCAGTACTAAGGGTCCTGTGCCCACTAAGTCTTTTCTCCAGCAGTCTGAAAGTTATTGACGTCCTATCTGTGGTCATGTGGGCCGCTGCACTTCACACAGCGTCATATACCAAATCAGCGGATGATTATTTTCACATATATATTTTATATATGAAACCCATTTAAGGAGACTCCTAACGTATCAGCCTAATTTTAGAAGTGTAGATTTACTGAAACATCATTTATCGATATTTTAAAGAATGTGATATATTTGTCCTGTAACTTGCATGGTTATGGCATTTATCTTCGGTTTGTTTTTGTTTTGTTTTTATTTTATAATAAATACTTTATTTTAAACCATTTGAATTTGTTATTGTCTTCTGGCATAGGCGCTTTGTACAAGTCTGTTTTTCATTCCATAAAAGGAGTGAAATAGCACTAAACTAGCCAGACATCTTTTTCTTGTTACTTCTTCTTTTCCTTCATTCATATTGAAATCTTTGTGCTCAGTATTACATTTCCATCGACAATATGTTGTAGTTACATTTATTTTTCACTTAAGGGTTATGGACACCTAAGCTTCAGTCTATGATTTTCATTCATTTTTTCTTACCTCTTGATACTAAGTTTGCAACCTGCTTCTAATTTGAGACTTTTTTTCATGCCGATGTGTCCCTTCTGCTAATATATGATGGATGTAAGGTTGCATATCCAGGATGCTGCTGCATTCCCTAGCTCTCATGTATAAACAAAGCTTCATTCTTGGACTGATGTCTTCTTCTACTTGTGCATAGAGGCACTGATTCTGAGAAATGTGAGATTCCCCCCCCTGAAGAGTTTGCTGCAAATGCTCTGCTTTCTCTCTTCACTTGTACACAGCCTGTGTGATTCTCTTCCTGCAAACTGCCTTCTGTGTGCTTTCCTACTTCATCTTCAGCCCATGTGCGTTGCCGTCCTTAGATCCTCTCCCCACGCACATCTACTGTGTACAGCTTGCACTGCTCTGCTGCTGTCTCTAACACTGATAGAATCGAGGGCGGAGAGCCTTCCTAAACAGGACCATTGCTCTGATAGATTTATATATATATATATTTTTTTTTATGAAGTCTGTTTAGAAAGCTGCATAATTTTGCATTCAGGAATCAAATAAAGACTAATCAGTGGAATAGTGTCCATAACCTTTATTTCCTAGACTTTAGTTTGTTCGTCTTACTGTCATAATTATTAAGTAGTAATCGATGGGCAAGAAAAATATACCTCTTAATACTTTCCACCCATAGTACTAGATGTGTGTCTTGTAGATAGAGCTTTAAACATCTTAAAAAGTTACATCAGAAATCTAATTTAGATCTGACCCATCACTAAGACATGTTTAAGAGGTAGATAACTTTGGATGCATTCCTGTCTGTTGGTAACCACAGACTGTGATTTCCTCAAATTGCTCATTGAAGGGTTCTGTGATCATCACAGGTTCAGGAGGTACATAAGAAAGTGCCCACATATTCTGTTCACTGCCCTCCAGACGCATTCCATAGACCATAGATGCAGACATAATTAGGAAGGACCTCCCTATACAAAGTAGGAGCCTGACTTGCTGAAAATAGAGGTTCCTATGACCAGTACAAAATGAAAGTACTGATGCTCAGTATGACAATGGTAATATTTGTCTATGGAGCTTGCTTGTCTGTATGCTTATTTTGTGCACTTGTGCTGTTGTAATTGGTGTTGCCAAACCCAATAATAACAATGGATGTCATAATCCTTTCTGCCATGTAGCATTTGTGTATTGGTGCTATACTAATAACACTAATAATATATCGGTTACTCTATATTTATGTATCTACTGTATATATATTATTATATACATGTGGAAGTTGATCTTTCAACCACTTTAGATTATGGTAGCTATTGGGTACTCTAATAAAACTAAACTAGTAGTTTTTTTTGTTTAAAGGGAACCTGTCATGTTAAACATGGTGCTTGAGCTGCAGGCGGTGTGTGTGATAGAGCAGGAGGAACTGAGCAGATCGATATATAGGTTTATGGGAACAGTTTCAGTGAAACAGTTTTTAAACATTTATATCTCTGCTCATTCTGGGCTTTGAAGTCAAGGAGGAGGTCCTATCAGTGATTGACAGCTATCACTGTATACACAGTCATAGAGGGAAGGGATCCGCAAGCGTGAGGGGTCACTAGGATACAGTGACTCCCTTCGGGTTTGTAGTCAGACAATTCTCTGGGTTTTGGGCAGCGTTAGGCCTCCTGCACACGACCGTTGTGTGCACCCGTGGCCGTTGTGCCGTTTTCCGTTTTTTTTGCGGACCCATTGACTTTCAATGGGTCCGTGGAAAAATCGGAAACTGCACCGTTTGGCAGCCGCATCCGTGAGCCGTGTTTCCTGGCCGTGAAAAAAATATGACCTGTCCTATTTTTTTCACGGCTAACGGTTCACGGGCCCATTCAAGTCAATGGGTCCGTGAAAATCACGGATGCACACAAGATTGTCATCCGTGTCCGTGATCCGTGTCCGTGATCCGTGTCCGTTTTTTCCTATCATTTCAATGGCAAACTTGACTTAGATTTTTTTTTCATTTTTCATGTCCGTGGATCCTCCAAAAATCACGGAAGACCCACGGAAGAAAAAACGGGCACGGATCACGGACCTACGGACCCCGTTTTTGCGGACCGTGTAAAAAAACGTTCGTGTGCAGGAGGCCTTACAGTCATATGCCGCGCCCCCAAATGACGTGTCGGGGCGTGCACGGAATCGCACTACGTGATCTGTCCCTGACGGTGGTCACCTGATGTGTTTCTGACTGGCATCGGGAGGAGCATGCGCCGATGGTAGTATGTATGGTGCGCTGTCTATGAAGAAAGTGCAGGTACCGTATCATGTAGTCGATGGATGATGCGGAGAGGAGAGGGAATGAGGCGCAGTTTCCAACCGCAGTCTGCATCCTTAATATAGCTGTCAGATGTATGTAGCTAAAACTGCATGGATGTAAAGATCGATAGGATATAGAGAACGAGTACTGTAATACTATCTACATCTAGAGAATATATAGTGTCACAATATAGTGCAATAGATGTTACATAAATAAACTTGAATAAAATAGAAACAAATACAATAAAATTAAATAACAATAGAAAAATAAAAAATAAAATAAAAACGAGTACAACTCAATAAGGCTGAGTTATTTTTGGGCTATATGAAGTTGCTAGAATCAAGACATCAGGACGTCGGCCCAGTTCCAAAAGTTCTTTTACGTTACTATTTTAGTATGGTCTGTGAGACTCTTCTTATTTTTATTTTAAATTTTAGTGTTGCTCTAGGGAAAAAATGTACATTTTTATTATTAAGGTATGAATTTCCCTAAAGCGGTGTTTCACAGAGGTTTTTTCCGCCTCCAGTATTGGGTGTGCCTCTATGGTATTTTTGTGTTTTTCTACATGTTAGGGAGGTTGAATGCTTGATCTATCTATCAACAGGCATATCAGATTGTATGTGGTGACATGGATTACAGTACAGTCTCACTCATATCATTTAGTCCATATGGGGTGAAGGTGTCCAATTGGTAGATCCTTCTCTGGAGGCTGCTAAATCTATTGTATGAATTGTCCGGTATATAGTCAATCGGGGTGATTTTTAATGCGTGTTTAATTTTTTCTGGTGTGGTTGCGCAGTGTTGCGAAATGCTATGTTTTGGGCATAGTTTTTGTATATTATGTCTATGTTGATTAACCCTGCAGTGCAATGCCTGTGTCGTGCGGCCTACATACTGGAGGACACATTCACATTTGATTTGATATATCACATAGCTGCTTTTACAGGTTAGACAGTGTTTTATTGCGAAGGTGACGCCATTTTTCGTTGAGCTGAAAGTTTTCCTGTTATGTGTAATCATATTACAGCAAAGGCAGCGTCTTACACCACATTTGAAGCTGCCCGCTGGTTCTTTTATGGTTTTATTTCGGATTTTAATGTGTTTTTTCGACTTTCTGGGAGCTAAAGTGCTTCTTATTGTGGGCGCTCTCCTTTAGATGATCACAGTTTTTTTTCAAATGTTTTAAGTGTTTTTCTGTTACTGTTTTTTCTTCTTTAGTTATACTCGTTAGGCATTCTTTTTGCATGTTTTTTGCGCTCTTGTGGTATGCGTTTTTTATCAGGTTTCTTGGATAACCCTTATCAATAAACTTTTTTTGTATAATTTTTGCTTGTTCTATGAAGTCTGTGTTCTCTGTGCAGTTACGACCTATACGCTTGTATTGGCTATATGGGACATTCTGTAGCCATTTTTTGTGGTGAAAGCTTTTGTAATGTATGTAACTATTGGTGTCCACTTGTTTAAAATACGTTTTTGTTGTAAAAGTATTGTTTTTGGTGGTGATAGAAATGTCTAAAAAGTCTATTTGTTTTTTTGGGTAATTTGGGGTAAATGAGATCCCCCAACCCGTGTTGTTGAGTTCTTCACAGAAATTTAATGCTGAACACTAGTCTCTGTCCCAGATGATAAAGATATCGCCTATATACCTTTTGTAATAGACAATCTGTTTATTTAAATGGGGGGTTATTGTGAATGTGCGTGTTCTCAACACACAGGAAAACTGGAACGGGTTTAAATTTTAGGATTTATTTATATATTGAAACATAGAAGATTAATGGCAGAATAAACATACATGGTCCATCTATTCTTCCCTTATATTATTTTTCTAAGTGCGTTCACACGACACTCATGAAGTTGTTTTCAGAACAAATTTAAGTCTATAGGGCTTATAGCAGCCATCAAAGATAGGATGGCAGATGGACACTATTGGAATCAATGGGCCCATTTTTACCGGCACCAATCTAACAGCCTTTAAAAATAGGTACAGTATGTAAAAAAGGACCTTTTAGGGGATAAAAGAATACTCACTACTTGCACACACAGGAACACTTGCTCCGCACTGGAGGTAACAGAACCTGACTCTCACAGCATGGCGACGTCAAATTATCATGCCTCTATTGCGGAGCGAGTGATCCAACCTGTGCAAGTGGATGAGGTGAGTATTTATTTATTTTTTTGTCGCCACCAGAAGAATGGGAAGGCATTATTTATACTGGAGGCGCTATGGGGGCCATTGGATGCCCAGGGGGCACTATGTACACTGAGGGGGTTGGGATGTGAAAAAAAAAAAACTATTATGAAATTCATCTTAACTTACTTAAATTCAGCTTAACTTACTTAATAGAAACCACCCAAAAATGACCCCGTTATAGAAACTACATCCCACAAGGTATTGGCAAATTTGCACAAAAATGTAAATTCTCAAATTTCATTTGAATCCATTTTTTCCCAGTAACAAAGCAAGAGTTAACAGCCAAACAAAATGCTATATTTATTGCCCCGATTCTGTAGTTTGCAGAAACACCCTATTTAATTTAATTTTTTTGACCGTGTTCATCTGAGGGGTTAGGTCATGGGGTATTTTTATAGAGCAGATTCTTACGGACGTGGCGATACCTAATATGTCAACTTTTTTTTTTTTTTTTCAGTTTTACTAAATAATATTTTAGAAATTTTTTTGTTTTTGTTTTAGTGTCTCAAGTCTGAGAACCATAGTTTTTTTTATCCTATTTTTTATCCTATTGTCAGTGGCTAAATTGGGATATAAATTTTGTACTCCATGGAAGTGTGGTACTCCCTGAAGCAACCAATAATGCACAGGCCCGGATGATCGGGGCACGTGTCACACTGAGTTGTGGTGTCCTTCCGTATCCCCCTCCTGTGACACACTCTGCACTTTTTTTTTTTGGTCCGTCCCTTCTTTCCAGTATGGGGGACCACATCTGGAAAGTGTTGGCCAGGGACGATCCGGGCGCCTCCAGTTCCCGAGGTACTCCGGCCTGCTCTTTCCCGGTCAGAAAGGATCAGGGCTTTGAGGACTGCCTCATAGAACTGAAGGAATGTCCCTGTGTTGCCAGCGCTCCGGGACAGCACAAAAGAGTTGTACAAGGCATACTGTACCAAGTAGACCGCAACTTTTTTGTACCATGCCCGGGTTTTGCGCATGGCGTTATATGGCTTGAGGACTTGATCAGAGAGATCAACTCCTCCCATATACCGATTGAAGTCGACGATACAATCGGGCTTCAGGACCGTTGCCGCGGTACCTCGCACAGGGACAGGGGTGATGCCGTTACCATGAATTGTGGACAGTACAAGGACATCCCTCTTGTCCTTATATCTGACCAGCAACAGTTTTCCACTGGTAAGGACATGGGTCGCACCCCTGGGGATAAGAACCTGGAGGGGGTAGGTAGGGAGGCCGCGTTGATTTTTCCGCACGGTCCCACAAGCGGACGTGGATCTGGCGGTGAGGGACTGGAACAAGGGGATACTAGTATAAAAGTTATCCACGTACAGATGGTAACCCTTATCTAGCAGTGGGTGCATAAGGTCCCAAACAAGTTTCCCGCTAACACCCAGAGTGGGTGGACATTCTGGGGGTTGAATACGGGAATCTCGCCCCTCGTACACACGAAAATGTACCCTGAGGTACTCTCACAAAGTTTGTACAGCTTCACGCCATACCCCACCCGCTTAGAGGAAACATACTGGTGGAAAAGGAGTCTCCCCTTGAAAGCAATGAGAGACTCCTCAACCGCGATCTCCCTTCCAGGTACATAGGCCTGTACAAATTTGGCCCCAAAGTGATCGATGACCGGCCTGATTTTGTACAGGCGGGATCACCTGGGGGGGGGGGGGGGGGGGGGGGGGGGAAACATGCTGCATTATCTGAATAATGCAGGCATTTCCGGATGGCCTCAAACCGGGAGCGTGTCATGGCCGTACTGTAAAGTGGGGTCTGGTAGAGGACGTCCCCACTCCAGTAATGCCTGACACTAGGTTTCTTGACTAGGCCCATGTGCAGCACGATGCCCCAAAATGTCCTCATCTCGGCTGCACTAGCCAAAAAGGAGCCCGGGTGTTGAGCAACAAACTGTTGGGCGTACAGGTTTGTTTGCTCCACCATTAGATTTACAAAGTGGTCACTGAAAAAAAGACTAAAATAGTCATAAACTGTGCTGTGATTGGTTGGTATGGGCAGTTTTATGCCCCAAAGTATACGCTCTGACATGATGCAAACCTAGTCTCCACATATACCAAGAGGTTTCCACCAGGCTAAAATTTCATGACCCAATGTCACCTCATGAGGATGAAGCAACCCATTGGTGCACAGGAGAGTACCTGACGCTGGTGGGAATAATTGACTGCTACCTTCTTCAGATATCAATTCCTTATGAAGTCTTTAGTCTTCATGAGGTCTTTACTCTTTATTCCTTATGAAGTTCTTTCAGTGAATCCCACTGTGGAAATCTGGATTCTTGGTCGGCCTACAAAATCAGGAATCACGGTCTCAAAACGCTCTGGGGTATACCAGACAAGTTCACTGGCAGGGGGCTCCGGTGGACTTAACTGGTGGGCCGGAAAACTTGTACGAGCCTCAGAGCTGCTCGTACTAGGGTGGGCCACAGGGTCCCTAGCATAGCGGTCTCCACCGCCTTGGGGGCTCATCATCATTGCTAGATGATGAGGAGGACGCGGATGACAAAAGGAAAGTGGGGTCATCCTCATCCTCACTGGGACTCTAGGAGTCGGAGGCAAGCTGGGTGTATGCCTCCTCGGCCGAGAACATCCGGCGGGCCATAGGGGAGTGTGTGTGTGCGTGCGTGTTAAACTTTATTTGGTGTGCGTGTGTGTGTGTGGGGGCACGGGTGTTCGCAAACTTACCCTAAAAGACAAAATAAAAATAAAAAGACTAACTAAAAAAAGGGCAAAAAAAAAAAAAATGATAAAAATCGCTGATCAACCATCAGAAGTTTATCAGCGGTGGGGTGTGCGATGCGCTAACAGTGGCCGGAAGCTAAGAGTGATTGCGCCCCAAAAAAGTTGTAGGGGGGGCAAGCTGCAGCATCCCTGGGGGGTCTAGGGTCACACAGCTGTTCTGTGGACCCCAGACACCCAATTTAGGGTGAGGCAATCAGTAAAGTTTTTTTTTTTTTCTTCCACTAACTTTCTCTAAATATCCCTGCCTAACCTAACCTTTCCCTAAATACCTGGGGGTGCTGGGGCATAGATTGGGTGCTGGCTGACGATCCTGAGTTTTTTACAGATGGGGGTGTTCGCTGGAGATCCGACGCAGCACTCCTCTCTCCTCGGCTCCCGTACTGAAAAGGAGGAGGAGAGGAGCGTTGATGCAATTTGAAATGACCAGCCGACCAATGACAGGTGATCCTGAGAGGTGATTTCACATCACCTCTCAGGATCGCAGGATGGTGATTGGTGCTGTATTATCAAACCACCTTTTACCATCCTGTCCCCAGAGACCCGAATAACCCGGAAACGCCGCAAATTGCAGGTCTGAATTGACCTGCGGTTTGCTGCGATCGCCTACACGGGGGGGTCACAGGACCCCCCTGGCGCATTGTCCCCAGGTCCCTGCTCAATGATTTGAGCAGGCACCGGGTTCCGATCACCGCCCGCCAAGCGGTGGTGATCGGAAATACATAGGACGTACTGGTACGCCCTTTGTCCTTAAAGGGAACCTGTCACCGGGATTTTGTGTATAGAGCTGAGGACATGGGTTGCTAGATGTCCGCTAGCACATCCGCAATATCCAGTCCCCATAGCTCTGTGTGCTTTTATTGTGTAAAAAAAACCTATTTGATACATATGCAAATTAACATATAAGAGTCATATCTTACTTGTCATATTTTCAAGCTCTGACTCATCTCAGGTTAATTTGCATATGTATCAAATTGGTTTTTATGCACAATAAAAGCACACAGAACTATGGGGACTGGTATTGCGGATGTGCTAGCGGCCATCTAGCAACCCATGTCCTCAGCTCTATTCTCAAAAGCCCGGTGACAGGTTCCCTTTAAGTACCGTGATATCAGGGCGTATCGGTATGCCCTATGTCCGGAATAGGTTAAAGAGGTTTTCCGAGATTTGGACACTGATAACCTATCCTCAGGATAGGTCATCAGTAACTGATCCATGGGGGTCCGACACCCAACACCCCTGCCAATCAGCTGTTTGGGATCGCAGAGGCGCCTCAGCCTTATCGCAGCTTACCAAGCACAGCCCCATACATTGTATAGCTGCTGTGCTTGGTATCGCAGCTCAGCCCCATTCACTTCTATGGGGATTCCCAAACAGCTGATCGGCAGGGTTCCCGAGTGTTAAACTCCCACTGATCAGATACTGATGACCTATCCTGAGGATCAGTCATCAGTATCAAAATCTTGGAAAACCCCTTTAATGTTGATTTTCCAACCACATTATCTGGAAGTTTGTTCCAAGCATCTACTACCCTTTTAGTAAACTAATATTTTCTGACATTGCTTCTGATCTTCGCTAAACTAATTTTAGATTGTGCCCCTTGGTGTTCTCGTTTATTTTCTTATTAAAAACACTTTCACTGAATCTTATTTAACAGTTTCAACATATTAAAAATTTTCAGTGATGTCATCGCTTTCCTTTTCTGTTCTGCAGGCTATACAAACTATTGACTAATTGAACTAATATGCTAGCGTTTTTACATCTTTCATGTAACACGCCAGTCACATTAGTAACAAATAGGCATTTAAATTACAGCAGAAATGCAAGTCAGGTATATTTCAGTGCTTTAAAGAGTTACTCTCCTCTCAGACATTCATGTTATATCCACAGAATATGCCATAATGTGTCATAGATGTGGGTGCCACCTCCAGGACCTTCTGGTAACTGGAGAATGAGGTCCCACTGACTGTGTCCAGCCTGGATGCAGCAGCCAAAGGTGGTCAGGACTATGGAAGGAGCTGAGCTGGCTATACTGTGCTTTTCCCCTAGATCCCATACAAATAAATGGGATTTCTGCATCTCACAAGTTACAGTAACAGCGTAGCTCACTGTAGGTATGTCTGAGATGGTGATAATTAGAGATGAGCGAATTTCATATTTTGAAATCCTGCATAACGGAAACAGGACCGATCTGTTATGCAGGCCATAGACTTCTATTATGACGGAAGCGTCCGTTATGCATTCCGTCGTACAATTGCCTTATAGTCCGTGGTAACAGAATCCATAACGCAATTCTTCTTTTAGCACCAAACGAAGCGTGAACGAATTTTATAACATCTCTAGTGATAATCCTTTAACCTTTTAATGTGGAATATATAATGAACCATTTTGATACGAATTGTGTCCGGATCTGAAGGTTTTTGCACACAATCCCCATTTACTTCTATGGAACCAGGGCTCCGCGAAAAACACAGAATATAGAATATTCATCAATTTTCATGTAATGTAGAGATGATGCTTGAAAATCAACACTCATTAATAGAGATGGCCTTGCGGTTCGCCCGGCGGTCGTTTCGTGGCGAACTTTGCGTGTTCGCGATTCCCGAACATGCAAACATATGGAGAAATTTGCGCCCGCCATATTCTTTTACATTGTGAAGAACTTTGACCCATGACACGTCCATCAGGTGGTACAGGACAGCCAATTGAGATGTTTCTGCACATGGACCTACCCCCTACCTTATAAATATTTACATTCAGTGTTTTGCCAGTGTAGGGAGAGGTTGCTGTGTGGAGCAGGGACAGGCTGTTAGGGACACCAAACGCTAGCTAATAGGGCCACAAAAGTCATTTCAAGGACAGGTATAGGTGTGCTATCGATATGTGTGATACACAGAGGGGTGTGATATACTTATAATATACTTTTATAATGAGTCAAAAACACATAGATCTATATAGTGATCACCTGGAAGTCAGGGGGCTAGGGGTTTACTAGGGCCATTTTTATATAGGGTAAGGTTCCGGACGGGTCGCTCTTATCAGGGCGGGTGGTCTGTGGTTAGGCTATCAGGGCCAGAATAGCACCCCCTGTAGGGCAATATCAGGGACAGTTCTTTGCCCACCCTGTCCTTTAATACCACATCATCTAGCCCAGGGATGGATGTTTTTTTGCTTTCCCTCCTGGATTTATCGATGTGCACTGGGACCCCCCGGATTGTGGTAGGACATATGGTTTCTGATTTGGTGCAGCCGAGCACTTGTTATTGCCGACCACATCTATGATTTTTGCTGAACTTTAATAATTTAATTTATTTTGAAGGATATCTTTTCCATTCACACATCCGCAAAATGGTGCAGATCCATTCATTTTCAATGGGGCTGGAATGTGCTGTTCGCACCCACATTTGCGGATCCACATCCGCATTTGCGGATTTGCACTTCCGCATCTGTGTTTCCTTTTCCGCAAAAAAATAGAACATATCCTATTCTTGTCCGCAATGGCAAATAAGATTAGGCATTTTCTGTTATAGTGCTGGCGATGTGCGTCCACAAATTTCGGAATGCACATTGCCAGTGTTTGTGTTGCGGATCCGCAAAACACTTACAGACGTGTGAATGGACCCTTAGGCCTCTTTCACACGGGCGAGTTTTCCGTGCGGGTGCGATCCGTGCGGCGAACGTATGGCACCCGCACTAAATCCTGACCCATTCATTTCTATGGGGCTGTGCACATGAGCGATGTTTTTAACGCATCACTTGTGCGTTCAGTTGAAATCGCAGCATGTTCTATATTGTCAGATTTTGACGTGACGCAGGCCCCATAGAAATGAATGGGGTGTGTGAAAATCGGATGGCATCCGCAAGCAAGTACGGATGCCATGCGATTTGCACGCACGGTTGCTAGGAGACGATCGGGATGGAGACCCGATCATTATTATTTTCCCTTATAACATGGTTATAAGGGAAAATAATAGCATTCTGAATACAGAATGCATAGTAAAACAGCGCTAGAGGGGTTAAAAAAATAATAATAATTTAACTCACCTTAGTCCACTTGCTCGCGAAGCCCGGCATCTCCTTGTGCCTCCTCTGCTGATGAACAGGACCTGGGGTGAGCTGCTCCATTAAATAGAGCACAAGGAGATGCCGGGCTTCGCGAGCAAGTGGACTAAGGTGAGTTAAATTATTTTATTTTATTTTTTTAACCCCTCTAGCGCTGTTTTACTATGCATTTTGTATTCAGAATGCTATTATTTTCCCTTATAACCATGTTATAAGGGAAAATAATACAATCTTCAGAACATCAATCCCAAGCCCGAACTTCTGTGAAGAAGTTCGGGTTTGGGTACCAAACATGCGCGATTTTTCTCACGCGAGTGCAACGCATGACAATGTTTTGCACTCGCGCGGGAAAATCGCGCATTTTCCCGCAACGCGCCCGGCTCTTATCCGGGCAAAAAAACTCACGCCCGTGTGAAAGAGGCCTAATAGTAACATTATTAAAGGTTGCGTTTTATCCTTATGTATATTCTAATGGATTGCCTTCCTTGTATACAATATTATAATATACTTTCTATGTTAGAAAGTATATTATAGTGCATTTGTATTGTGCGGCAGTTGTGTGTACTACAGGTATATAGAGGGAAAAGCATTATTGGAACAAATAATTTCTACTGGTGTGATATACCAGTCGTCGCGCCCCCCCCCCCCCCCCCCCCAAAAAAAAACTGATTGAAGCGGGGTGTTATATATACACGCATACACGAAAATTATATTGCTGATATTTCGCATTTGCGCATACACGAAAATTTATATTGCTGATATTTCGCATTGAAAAAAAATGAATGGAGATTGCAAATTTGAATAAATACATCTGGTATGTCACTGTCCATGTTGTGGGACTATTTGTGCACTTCTAGTAATTATTTCTTGGCTGCAAATATGAGCTGAAGGATTTTTAGGTACGCCTGGCATTAAAATGAATTGGACCCGCCGCGAACTTGCGTTTCGTGAACATTTGATCGTGTTCGCGAACCGTCCCGGCAGATATTCGTCCATCACTACTCATGTACACAGACCCATAGAAATTAATGGATCAGGATTCAGTGGGAGTGCAATGCGTTCAATTCATGCATTGCACCTGTACAGAAAACTCGTCCATGTGAAAGGGGCAAAACAGCTACTCACAGGGTGTCACGGTGTGGTACACTGCGACAGTTCTGGCTGTGTAGGCTGGCTGCATGCTCTCTTGCGTACTGGCTGCAGGCTGACTCCTGTGTTTGCTGGTTGCTTGGGGCTGCATGCTGGCTGCGGTGTCTTTTATGAACTATGCCCGTGTTTGTGTGTACTCCCCATGTATGCATCTCTGTGCAGTTCTTGGTACTGTTGCCGTGCAGGCTGGCTGCAGGCTCTTCGTGTACTGGCTGTAGGCTGTCACCTGTGTATGCTGGTTGCTTGGGGCTGCGTGCTGGCTGCGGTGTCTTGTGTGAACTATGCCCGTGTTTGTGTGTACTCCCCATGTATGCATCTCTGTGCAGTTCTTGGTACTGTTGCCGTGCAGGCTGGCTGCAGGCTCTTCGTGCACTGGCTGTAGGCTGTCACCTGTGTATGCTGGTTGCTTGGGGCTGCGTGCTGGCTGCGGTGTCTTGTGTGAACTATGCCCGTGTTTGTGTGTACTCCCCATGTATGCATCTCTGTGCAGTTCTTGGTACTGTTGCCGTGCAGGCTGGCTGCAGGCTCTTCGTGTACTGGCTGTAGGCTGTCACCTGTGTATGCTGGTTGCTTGGGGCTGCGTGCTGGCTGCGGTGTCTTGTGTGAACTATGCCCGTGTTTGTGTGTACTCCCCATGTATGCACCTCTGTGCAGTTCTTGGTACTGTTGCCGTGCAGGCTGGCTGCAGGCTCTTCGTGTACTGGCTGTAGGCTGTCACCTGTGTATGCTGGTTGCTTGGGGCTGCGTGCTGGCTGCGGTGTCTTGTATGAACTATGCCCGTGTTTGTGTGTACTCCCCATGTATGCATCTCTGTGCAGTTCTTGGTACTGTTGCCGTGCAGGCTGGCTGCAGGCTCTCTCGTGTACTGGCTGTAGGCTGTCACCTGTGTATGCTGGTTGCTTGGGGCTGCGTGCTGGCTGCAGGGGGGCGGCGGGGTGAACTGTGGCCTGTGTTTGTGGCTTCCGTGTCTGCATCTCTGTGGTTCCTGTCACCGGTGCCATGCAGGCTGGCTGCATGTGTTTTGTGTACTGGCTATGGGTGTTCCCATGTATGCTGGTTTTGCGATGCGTGCTGGCTGTGTCCTTGTGTGTGAACTGTGGCCTGTATCCAGGGACCTAACTACCATAGCGGCAGACCATTCAACTGCTATGGGGCCCAGGGCAAGAGGGGGCCCAGTCTTAGCTGAGATTATCTCCTCTTCTATTGGAGGTGAATACTTGGTCAGGAATCTACCCTCTAAAGCATGGATGTCAAACTCATGGCCCTCCAGATGTTGCAAAACTACAACTCCCATCATTCCCTGATAGCTGTAGTATGCCCAGGCATGATGGGAGTTGTAGTTTTGCAACAGCTGTCGGGCCACGAGTTGACTAAAGGAACAACTTTTAGCAAATCAAGCAGTGGAAAAATGGTTTGATCCTTACTATGGGATACTTAAGTCTCTATGTACACCAAAGCCTGTATCGTTTGTTCTATGGTTCTGGTACTCCTGGTTCTGAAGAGGTTAACTTCTCCTGGTCTGTTCTGGGGTGTGGCTTATCAGGTGCCCCCGTTACGCAGCTTTTTCTACCTGTGAGCTGTGGGGCTGCTGGTCAGTCTTTCTTCTACCTTCTAACAAGATGACTTGTTGGATGCCATCCATGGGACATCCATTGCCCATCTGTTACTCATAATCTCCAAGCATAGATAAGTTATATTCCTGGCTACCTGAAGTAACCACTAGAGGGAATTTAGGAGATTACTACATACTGTTTTGTTATTGAGTTCAATGTGTACACAGTATGCAGTACATTCCTAAGCTCCCTCTTGTGGCTGCTGCAGGCAACCGGGAGTCTATCATTTAAAGGGGTTCTGTCATAAGCTACATTGCACATGAGACGTGTGCTTGACCGTTGAATAGCATAGTCTTGGTCCCATCTTCCTAGGTGCCCACATTCTTGAGAAAATGTATGTTTTATAATATGCAAATGAGCCCCTAGGAGCAATGTGGTTAGTGCCGTTGCACCCTGTTGCTTCCACAGGCTCCGATCACTGCCCTTCATGCCGCACCCCCACCATTGGCTGACAGGCCTGTAACTGAAGATGTACTTGCGCTTGGGCCTGAAGTATTGCGGGAGCTCATTCAGTGCATGTGCTGTACACGGAAGGGCCAGGTTCATTACCTTTTAGAAAATGAACCAGATACAAAGTTGACCCAAGATAGTTTAGAAAGTGATCCCTTAAAATGCAGCAGCCCAGTGCCAATGTAGTACTCAAACATGGAAAAATGTATTTTGTGATATATTCAATAAAAAGGTAGTTTCAATGTTAATGTCAGCATAACATGGTGTCATTGCAAAGGCCAGACAGCAGGGAGACTAGGTACAATGCATCGGTGATAGTTCTGTATAGATTTTCCTTGCACAGACTGTTTTCTTCAGAATATTGGAAACCAGTAGAGCCTGAGGCCATAATTCCAAGCATGTAGACCTTAATGTAAGGACTGCAATGAAAACATGTAAGTTATCTATGTTGGTCTAGGACTGTTGTGGTGGTGGTTTTGCAGATTTAGCAACTATATGGTGCCTGCAATGAATTAATGAAGTTAACACTAGTTTGTTCTATATGGTCAGGGGTTAAATGTGGACTTTCATTTTTAATTTCAGCTGTACAGTTACTTTACTTCAATATCCACTACTAACATGGTGTTTAAAGAAGATTTCCATTAAAAACATAAAAATGTCCATGACATAATCAGACATTACAACAATAGCCACAGTTTATTATTATATTTTATTTATTTGTAGATATTTAGAATTTTTTTCTGTTTACTTGCAACGGTCATTTTTGAAGAAATGACAACCGGAAGTGCAGCCAGATGGTTGTCAGATGCCGATCTGCTAATTTAAAGCGGACAACTGATGTGGCTGCACTTTGATATTGGCATACCAATAGTTTTAAGTGGAAATACTCTTTAAGTTACATTTACAGGGGCGTTCTACATATAGCATGAAAATGCGTATGACACAATCACATACCAAAATTATGGGGAAAACATAGATGATGTCGATAAATGACTTGTATGCTTTGTCCTGGGAAATACAAGGCCATTTACTATATGCCAATGTTCTAACTGCTTGTGAATTCTAAAATGCCCATTAAAAATATAGATAGACCAGACCTAAGAAGCATGTAAAGATGGCTTTAAGTGATCTTCCTTCTTTGTTTTCCCCTTGGGTTAAATGAAAATTCCTGATTTGTCTGTAGCACTTTGGCCACATTCAGTCCCTTAGTTCTGATAATCCATTCCATGTGGACATCTTGTATCAATCTTTTCCAAAACTGTAACTGTACGTGTCTCTTTCCTCTTGTAGAAAATTGAAAATGGAAGATTTGCCAAATGTAAATATTTTGCACATGCAATGGTTAATAACACGGATTTATTAATGGTGATGAAAAGGTATGTAACAAATCGTAATTTTGAAAGAATTCTGACCTAAAGATTGGCGTACTCTACTTAGTGTCCATCTAATTTCATTCTCCTGCCTAATCTGACCTAGGCAATAATGCATTCAGAGAGAGAATAGAGTTCGAGGGACACCACGAGATGGATAGTTATATGGTGGTTCATTTCCAAAAATTTTGTATATGTCAAAGATGTTTATGGATAAACAGAATACAAATAACTGTGAGAGTTATATATCTGAGTTCACAGCATGCTACAATATATACATGCATCTAACAAGAACCAAAATATCTTAATACACAGTAAAATTATGCCCAAGTTAAAAAATTAGGCTGTAATTTCTAAGCAAAGATAATGCTTTAAAGCTCTCCTGAAATATCTGTTTTAGTAACTGCTTTGATTCCCCTTGAAATAGCAATTCTGCATCATCTTTTCTTAAAATCTGCACCCTGCCATTACTCTGATATTCCTCCTGAGTAGGGCTGCAGTAACTAATATTTTAGTAATCGAGTATTCTATCGATTATTTTTTACGAGTAATCTAATAAGAAAAAACCTTAAAATAACGTATTCCTTTATAAAAAACAATATTTTTATTTCTTACAGTGGTATAGCACATAATTGCACACACACAAGGCTTCTTTCACAGCAGAAGAACAGCCAGAATGTACCATATCGGGTATATCTGGATACTGCCGGCTGCTGCAGCGATTGACTGTAATGGGGTCCAGTCTTGTTACAGCATTCAACCTGGGTTTTGGCCGGACAAAAAAAAAAAGCTGTGGATGATACCCAGCATGTATGCCGAAACATGGCCAGATGGCCTTGGACCAGATTATAGTCAATGAGAGCATATAGCTCAGCGGTTCTCAACCTAGGGGTCGCGACCCTATTAGGCCTGCCCGATTGTAGCGTTACATTACCCTACTTCGTGAGATTTCCCTGGCTCCTGACTTCCCGCTAATGACGTGAGGAGGCGTTCCTGAGTTTTGACTATCTGCGCATGCGCAAACCGACAGTTTATGGAAAATCTCAGCGGAGTTCAGCTTCACACCGGGACACTGCGCATGCGCCGGCCGGAGTTAGCCGCGCTTGCGTACACTGGGCCGTAATATTTCCCTACTAAGGCTCTCCTGCGCATGCGCAGTGTCCCGGTGTAAAGCTGAACTCCGCTGAGATTTTCCATAAACTGTCGGTTTGCACATGCGCAGATCGTCAAAACTCAGGAACGCCTCCTCACGTCATTAGCAGTGCGACAGGAAGTCAGCAGGTAGGGAAATCTCACGAGGTAGGGTAGTATAACGCTACAAATAGGGGAGAGATTGTTTCACACAGGAGTAACATACTTTACACGCAAAGACAGTTATGTGCGCAGTTTAGGACACATGAGGGGACACATAGGGCCATGAGGGGGACCAGCATAAGATGCTTATATGTCTTATGCTGGCCCCCCTCATGGCCCTATGTGTCATAGCACACATCCCCTATAACAGCGTACTCCACAGATCCACCCCATAACAGTGCCATCCACAGGTCCCCCATAAGTGTCCTCCACAGATCCCCCATAACACTGTCCTCCACAGATCCCCCAGAACAGCGTCCTCCACAGATCCCCCAGAACAGCGTCTTCCACAGATCCCCCAGAACAGCGTCCTCCACAGATCCCCCAGAACAGCGTCCTCCACAGATCCCCCAGAACAGCGTCCTGCACAGATCCCCCAGAACAGCGTCCTCCACAGATCCCCCAGAACAGCGTCCTCCACAGACCCCCCATAACACTGTCCTCCACAGACCCCCCATAACACTGTCCTCCACAGATCCCCCATAACAGCGCCCTCCACAGATCCCCCATAACAGCGCCCTCCACAGAAACCCCCATAACAGCGTCCTCCACAGATCCCCCATAACAGCGCCCTCCACAGATCCCTCATAACAGCGCCCTCCACAGATCCCCCATAACAGCGCCCTCCACAGATCCCCCATAACAGCGCCCTCCACAGATCCCCCATAACAGCGCCCTCCACAGATCCCCCATATAACAGCGTCCTCCACAGATCCCCCATATAACAGCGTCCTCCACAGATCCCCCATATAACAGCGTCCTCCACAGATCCCCCACAACACAGCGTCCTCCACAGATCCCCCACAACACAGCGTCCTCCACAGATCCCCCACAACACAGCGCCCTCCACAGATCCCCCACAACACAGCGCCCTCCACAGATCCCCCACAACACAGCGCCCTCCACAGATCCCCATCCACCATGTCCCCCACTCCCCCAGATCAGCCCCTCCATGCCAAATCACAGGTGCCCCCATTAACCCCCCCCCCCCCGCCAATAACTTTATACATGCCAAATCACAGGTGCCCCATTAACCCCTCTCCCCACCCACCAGCCAGCCAATAACTTTATACATGCCATTGCCAAATCACAGGTGCCCCCATTTCTCCCCGCCTCTGCTGCTAACTTTATACTTACCTTTCCTGGCAATGCGGCGTGCGCTGACACATGGAGTCCGCAGGAGACGCGTCTTCATCCCAGCATGCACTGGGACCTGACGTCACACACAGCATCAGCCAGCGCGCTGACGATGTGTGAACGCAAGGCCCTGCAGCGCAGTGCCGAGTCGGGATGTCACGGAGCAGTGAGTGAGAAGCTTCATTTCACTCACGCGTGGTCATACAGAGTTCTTCGAAAAGATGTTCCAGCATTATTTCATGGGGAATACATACAAGTATAGCTAAAAAATTTCAGGAGGGTGAGCAAGCTATCTCTAAGCTGTGTGTGAATTTTTCAATGTCTTTATTTTGCCTGCCTCAGCATTATACAAACCTCAGTTTTAAAGTATAATATACATATTTTGAGAATAATTAATTATTTTGTGAAAATGTTTCTTCTTCTTTGCTGCAAACTGACTTAAAGTGGTAATCCCAGATTTTAATGAAAATGGCCTCTTCTCAGGATAGACCATTAATATCAAATTGGTGGGGGTCTGACTCCCGGAACGCTCATTGATCAGCTGTTACTGAGCAGCTGCAGCACCATAGTGAATGGGAGTAGCGCTGCAGTTACCGACTCTGTCCATTACACAATAGATGGAGCTGTGTAGTTCTGTCATGACTTCTGGCACCAGAGCTTACTTGTAACAGGTAATTGGCAAGGGTGTGCGGACATGGACCCTGCTGATATGATATTGATGGCCTATCCTGAGGATAGGCTATCAATATAAAAATTCTTGACTACCCCTTTACCTCCATCTGCATGGTGAACATATTATAAAATAAAGAAAACAATGCCAGGTTTGTTTGTTTTTGCTTATGCCACCTTCCCAAAAAAGTAATATATACCCCAAAATTGTACTGATAAAAACGACAGCTTGCCCCACAATAAACAAACCTTCACACAGATCTATCAGTGAAAAAAGTTACAGCTTTCAGAATATGGCACCACAAAAAAGTGTTGTTGTTTTTTTTTAACGTGTTTTTATTGTGCAAACTAATAAAACATTTAAAAAATACTTTGTGATCACTGCAGTTAAACTAACCTGCAGAATAAAGGTAACATATTATTTATTCCTTACAATGAATCACACAAAGGGGTTAAAAAAAGTTATATTTACCCCAAAAACAAGCCCTCCTATAGCTAAGGGCTCTTTCACACTTGCGTTCTTTTCTTCCGGCATAGAGTTCCGTCGTCGGGGCTCTATGCCCGAAGAATCCTGATCAGTTTTATTCTAATGCATTCTGAATGGAGTGAAATCCATTCAGGATGCATCAGGGTGACTTCAGTTCCGGAACGGAACGTTTTTTGGCCGGAGAAAATACCACAGCATGCTGCGCTTTTTGCTCCGGCCAAAAATCCTGAAGACTTGCCGCAAGCTGGATCCGGAAATAATGCCCATTGAAAGGCATTGATCCGGATCCGGCCTTAAGCTAAACGACGTTTTGGCGCATTGCCGGATCCGACGTTTAGCCTTTTCTGAATGGTTACCATGGCTGCCGGGACGCTAAAGTCCTGGCAGCCATGGTAAAGTGTAGTGGGGAGCGGGGGAGCAGTATACTTACCGTCCGTGCGGCTCCCGGGGCGCTTCAGAGTGACGTCAGGGTGCCCTACGCGCATGGATGATTTGATCGCATGGCACGTCATCAATGCGCATGGGGCGCTCTGACGTCACTCCGGAGCGCCCCGGGAGCCGCACGGACTGTAAGTATACCGCTCCCCCGCTCCTACTATGGCAACCAGGACTTTAATAGCGTCCTGGATGCCATAGTAACACTGAACGCATTTTGAAGACGTATCCGTCTTCAAATGCTTTCAGTACACTTGCGTTTTTCCGGATCCGGCGTGTAATTCTGGCAAGTGGAGTACACGCCGGATCCGGACAACGCAAGTGTGAAAGAGGCCTTAGTTGACAAAAAAAATGGCTCTTGGAATGAAGCAGAAAAAAATGGCTATTAAAAGGTTACAGTGTCACTGAACTTTCAAAATACTTTTGATATTAGGTTTTAATCAGTGGGGGTCTATATGTGGATATAACCAAGAATGCAATTCCTTTTTCTTCCAGTGGAGTCCTGTTTGTTACAAAGGGCACTTTTGGGCAGCTTACTTGTGAATGGCAGTATAGCTTTGATGAGTTTACCAAAGAACCAATCATTGTGAATGGCAGAAGGTTACGTATTGAAGCAAAGGTATTATAAGATTATTTATACTGCATTTTTAAGAATAAGCTAACAAGCAAAAGGGGAACAATGTTTTGAACGCCAGGCTCCATATCTCACCATCCAATACAGATTTGAACGTGAGATTACCATCATTTTATAGACAGTCATCTTGGCTATCTCATACATGAATTGGACGTGCAACTATTTAGCATATGATTAGGTATGCAGATTCTTGTCATGTAACTGCATTGGAACTGTTTTGCGCCTGGTGGTGGAACAATCTTTTTCTTGTATACAACAAATTACAACCTGTTCTCACATTCCCTAATAGCTCAGTGTGTTATTACTGGTAGGTTGATTTCCAAGTTAAAGGTCACTGGTTTGAATCCAGAAGCAGCCATGAAGATGATTTCCCAAGAAAAGAGAAACTGCATCATCCAGCTCATTGATAGCAGTATCTTGGTCAAGAAAATTGCCAAACTGCATCATGTGAGTACCATAACAGTTGGAAGAATACAAAATGAAATCCATCCATCCATTCCAAAGCCAAGAGGGGGACGTCCAGGCAAAATATTGGAGTCGGCTCATCACAAGGTCTATCAGTTCTGGTGCGACAAACATGGCGGAGGTGGCTCGTATGCTTCGTAATAGTGAGATCACAGACGTCCATGCAAGCACTGTGTGATGCGCATTACACAAGTCTGGACTGGTGGCCTGAAAAAAAGGGAGAAGCCTCGACTTCAATATCGTCATAAAAAGCATTAGCTAAAGTTTGTAAAAAAAAGTATCAGTGGACAGTAGGAGATTGGGTGTTTTAGCGTGATGAGACGAAAGTCAATAGACTGGGTTCTGATGGGTGCAGGGGTATGGAGGAACAAGAGGGCAAACAAATCGAGAAATTGAAGGAACTGTGAAGTTTGGTAAAGGAAGCCTGAAGATATGGGGTTGTTTCATAGCCAAAGGCGTTGGTGCAGGATCAATGGTGGACTCAATGCTGAGCTATATGTGAGTATCCTACAAGCAGGGGAGGGCTGGCAGCCTTAGTCCTGGGGGGAAAATCCAGTCAAGTGGCCCATTTTAGTCCCGCCCATTATTAAAAGCCCCTCCTACATATAATAGGCCACTCCCAACAAACACTGTACAGCTGACATTCTATAGTTGAGGCCTGTCTCTACACATCATCCGGAGACGGGAGGCCTGTCCTGGCTGCACTGCCTGCTTCACATTATACAGTAAACAGCAGGCTACAGCCAGGAAGCTCCTCTGTTCTCCTCCCTCCCCAGATCCTGCTCAAAGCCTGTGGTTCCCCCCCACCATCTGTCACCCGCTGTGGTCTGCTGCCCCCCTTTCGTCGCCCTTACCCAACTCTGAATCCTCCTTCTGCAAATGGCAGGAGGAGGAGCCGGAGCATCTACTCTCCTACATAGCACCTCATACCTCTTACATCCAGTGATGTCACATTTGTTGTAGACGTTCTCTTTCTTTATCTTCTCCATTCAGACCAGACCGCCATGATGATTTTTCTGCCATCTCCCGTCTCTGCAGAGATTGAGAAACAGACATTAGTTTCCCACATTTCCATAATCTTCTGACACCCTTTCCTGCCATCCCCAATACTATACTGCAGAAACAGTCCCCCTGGAAATACTACCACCACACAGATAGTGCCCCCAATACTGTGCCCGCTGTGCCCCCAATACTATACTTCAGAAACAGTACCCCTGGGAATACTACTACCACCACACAGATAGTGCCCCCTTAAACAATTATTGGCACACAGTGCTCTAAAAAATAACTGCGCCCAGACACTAATAGTATAAAGATAATGTCCCCCAAAAATAATTGTGCTAAGCTGATACTATGGGTGCCCCCAAAGTAACAGTGCTCCCCAAAATCCCACCAGTAGAAATAATTCTCTGCCAGAGCACACTTAGTAGTAATAATGCCCCTTTAGTGCCCTAGTAATCATGTTCCTCATAGCCCCCCAGTAGTAGTAAAGCTCCCCATAATACCCCCTAGTAGTACTAATTCTCTCTATAATATGACAGTACATGAAATACCCCCGCTTAGTTGAGCTAATGTCTCCATAATGTATGCCAGTATAAAATACCCCTATATAGTGCCCCAGTAAATGCCCTCATAGTGCTCCTCTCCCCCTTCCCCAAAGTGTCCCCCATAATATGCAAGTAAAAAAATGCCCCTTCTTAGTGCCCCAGCAGATGCCCCTATAGTGCTCCTCTCCCACACAATGTGCCAGTAAAAAAATGCCCCTTCTTAGTGCCACCATATGCCCCAATAGTGCTCCACTCCCCCATAGTGCCCCCAAATAATGCCCCATAGTGCCACTCTCCCCTATAGTGCCTCCCATAATGTGGCAGCAAAAAATGCCCCCTTAGTGCCACCAAATGCCATAGTGCCCCCCATAATGTTCCAATACAAAAGGCACCTTTAGAGCCTCCACTTCCCCATAGTGCCCCCAAATAATGCCCCTATAGTAACACCAGATGCCCCATAGTGCTGCTCTCCCCTATAGTGCCCCCCAGAATGTGCCAATAATAAAAAAAAAAGCCACTTTAGAGCCCCAAGATACCCCCATAGTGCTCCTCTCCCCCATGGTGCCCCCCCATAATGTGCCAGTAAGAAATGCCCCCATAGTGCTAGCTCCCCTCATAGTGTAAGGCCCCCTTTAGTGCCAGCTCCCCCCCCCATAGTGCCAGCTCCCCTCCCCATAGTGCCAGCTCCCCCCCATAGTGCTAGCTCCCCCATAGTGCCAGCCCCCATAGTGCCAGATCCCCCCATAGTGTCAGCCTCCCATAGTGCTAGCTCACCCATAGTGCCAGCCCCCCCTATAGTGCAAGCCCCCCATAGTGCCAGATCCCCCCCAATAGTGCCAGATCCCCCCATAGTGTCAGCCCCCTTATAATGCCAGCCCCCCCCATAGTGCTAGCTCCCCTATAGTGCCAGCCCCCCCTATAGTGCCAGCCCCCCCCCCCCCCCACATAGTGCCAGCTCCCCCCGCAAAGAAAAAAAAAACACTAATACTTACCTCCATCAGCAGCGATGCAGGCCTCTTCCGGCCTGTGTGCCGCCCGACTCAGGTGGCGCGATGATAATGACGTCATCGCGCTGCCTGAGCCGGCCTCTGATAGGCTGCAGGCATTAGTGCCTGCAGCCTATCAGAAGAACAGGGGAGGGACACGCCTCTCACTGAGTCCCTCCCCTACCACACAGCTCCCCCGCCGCAATTATATCCAGGGCCGCGCCGCCTGTGGTGATCGGCGGTGCGGCCCTGAAGAATAAAAAAATAATAATAAAATTGTTAAAGATGGGCGTTTTTTTAGGGCGGCCTGGTGGACAATTTCCTGCCTGCCCCTCCGGCCCAGCCCGCCCCTGCCTACAAGACAACTTACTTCGTACACTCGAGTACTATGGGTATAAAAAGGACGACTTGGTGTCTAGCAGGACAATGACTCAAAGCATACATCAAGATTGGCGAATAAATAGTTCAATGACAACGAAGTAGAGGTGCTAGATTGGCCCCCACAGTCCCCAGGCCTCAACCCAATCGAACACTTGTGGGTAGAGTTAGTATGCACCAACATTGGGAATGTGTAGAAGAGACCTGGGAACAGATTTCAGTAAAGACTTGAATCTGATGAGAGCATGACCAGAAGGATTCAGGCAGTGTTGAAAGCCAAAGGTGGATTTGCAAAGTACTAACCAGAAAATAAAAATAAAAATTTTGAATTTTAGGAGCAAAACTGTAAAAATGCCGTTGGATAACAATCTGCATAGCTAATCATATGCTAAATTGTTACTCATCCATTTTATGTATAAGATAGCGAAGATAATTGTCTATAAAATGATGATGGTCTCACGTTCAAAGCTGTAGTGGATAGTGAGCTATGGAGCCTGAAAGTCAAAAGTTCATGTTGTTATCCTTTTGCTTGTCAGTGTATCTGCATGTATTTTCTATGTAATCTGGAAGTTGTCGTCTCTTACAGGCCCGTCACATTTACCATTTTCTACGTCTGTTTTAGGTGTAGAAAATGGTCTAAATGTAAGACCGCTCGGAAGCTGTGTTACATATAGAAGCAGAGGTGGATCCGCCAAAGTGATGTAGAGGCTAGCGCCTCTACATCACTTTGGCGATCCACCTCCTGTGCAGGGGCTTATTAAGACCAGCACCTAAAACGCTGGTCTTAATAAATATTCCCCAATATGTTTGTTTTCCGCTGTCTGCTATTGCAGCCAAGCACAATTTGTTTTATTTGGGTTGCAATACCACATACATCCCATGGACCAAAGTGGCACTGTTTCTCATAAACCCCTTTAACCACAAAAAGACTATTTGTGGTTAAAGGGATGTGAAAAAGTTGGATAATTCAAAGATTTCACACTTTATAGATGTCATATCCTTTGTATGTGAGGCTTTATGCCACTATACCACTTATAATCCATACCTTCTGTCATCAAATGTAAGCCATGAGATGGACATGGAAGAGAATTGTGGTGCAGCGGAAATGTCATGTGCTATGTATCTTGGGTGGTCTCTCTAATGGCAAGGAAATAGGGGAACAGGCTGCACCACTAAGGCATCTTGGCTTTCCACCACATGCCGTTCTCTGAACTTCAAAGCCCAGAATGTAGGTCAGTGAAAGTTGGCTGATTGATGAAATTGATCGAGCTCCCCACATAGCCTGTTTATTTATATAGCACTCAGCTAAAACATTGGCTGGAATCACTTAGTGATTATCTGGCCAAACTTTATCCAGGATGATGTATTGTAAAGTGAAATTTCCAAATAAGAAGTGGCGCCTGTTTACTGTACAACCTGTTCTTTGAACATCACAAGCTTAAAGTGGATGAAAACTCCAGAAATGAATGCAAACACTGAGACGTTGCTTCCCCTAAGCAGTGGCCAGAACCAGAGTATTTATTACAAGGAGATGCATGGCAGACTGTTTAGGCGCAACGCAGATTAAAATGATGACTCTGTTTCTCACTTCTGAAATTATTTATCCCACAGGAACGAGTGAAATCTGTTTTTCATGCCAAAGAGTTTGGAAAAATAATAAATTTTAAAACTCCTGATGATGCCAAGGTAAATGCAATATATTGGTTACTGTGTTGCGATTAATTCAGAAAGTGGCTGAACTGATGTATTTTTTTTTTTATAAATTGCAACGGAAGGGGGGGGGCATGGCAGCCATATTTAAAAATCAGTGTAAAGGCTTCCAATTTTCACAGAATAGGGAATTGCTACAAATACATAATCCTAATATAGTGGCCCACATTTACTTCTGTAACTGCAACTGAATTTTGCTGTACATTGTGCCATAAATGAATGGTTTTGGTGTATCCAATTTCAGACATACTGTATATATGAGCAATAAAACCAAAAGAATAATTGACTGCACGCATGCCAGGGGGCCTAGAAAAGAAAGGGGGGGGGGGGTAAATTAAGATGGGCCATTTTGCGGCAAAATTTAGACACATAGTAAGCCAAGCAATAGGTGGTATAAAGCATGACTAGACATTCTAAAGATGCAACAGATTTATCACCCAGCATCAGCCATGGTGATCAATCTGGTGGATTTTTAGACTGTCCAGTCCAAGTTTACACTACCTATTAGACAGAATTAGTAAATCTGCTCCAGTATGTGCTAAACCAGCACACATTTATTATTATGGAGATGTGTTATTACATCAACCTCTGCTTTCCTAGTTTAGCAGGACCTAATGGATTTTGGTAACATCTCACAATATTAACAGGGCCAAGACCAGCACAGCAAAAATAGTCATTTAGCCTTAGTGAAATGTGGACATACTGGAAATGTGCAAGAGGAGCTGGAATCGATTACCACGTCAGGATTTATTTTGTTAAGGGTGGGTTCACATCAGCGTTATGTATTCCGTTATGGCTTTCCGTTATAACATGGTTATAACGGAGGATAACGGAATCCATAAGGCAGAAGTCAAAACGGAAACCTTTAGGAGGCATTCCGTTTTGATCCTTCATAATACAAGTCAACAGGCAGCATAACGGATCTATTATGCAGGAGTCCAGTCCTGCATAACGGAAACCAGGACGGATCGGTTATGCTGCCCATAGACTTGTATTATGGCAGAATGGAAAACGGAAGCCTTTGAAAGGCATTCCATTTTCCAGGCTTTCTGTTATAATAGAAGTCTATGGGAATCATAACGAATCCGTCTGGTTCCCATCATGCAGAACGGACAAAAATGTCCTGTCGACAGGACTTTGTTTTCCGTCTGGCATAACTGGAACCATAGACTTCTATTATGACAGATCAAAATGGAATGCCTCTTAAAGGCTTCCGTTATGGATTCCGTAATTTTCCGTTATAACAAAGCCATAACGAAATACATAACGCTGAAGTGAACCCACCCTTACTTGTGAGGAGGAGTGTTATGGGGCTTTCTGGCTATCACTATTAGGGTATGTCCAAACAGAATGAATATAAGCCGTGGAATCCGCTATAAGTGCTAGCAAAGTGGATGAGATTTTTAGAAATCTCATCCACATGCTGCTGGAAACCTGCAGAATAAAAAATCACAGAAAGAAAAAGATAAAAACATCCTGCATGATATGATGATTAAATACACAGATGTGAATGGTCACATTTAAAGAAAAAACAGCATAATGGCACTCACATAGCACTAAATACAAAGGTTATACATAGACTAATACCTCATTTTGATATGGTAAAGAGGTTCTTAGCAGATATATTTTGATCAAAATATGTCTCAGCCCACCTACCGGAGCAAGGTGACCTAAGTCCAGACAGGAACCTACTCTATTTAATACCCATCTCATGCGTTTGGGCATCTACATTCAGGAGAGCAGAACTTGCACATTGTTACCTCTGTGTGCATTCAAGCAACCAATAAGAGGAAGAGCAAGCACAACTATAGGTATCAAGAAAAGCAGCCTGTGGGATGCATTCCTATTGTCCTACCTATTCCACTATAGTTTCTATATAGTGCTGTGTACATTTTAATACTTAAACTTTTTATTTCGTTTATACAGTGGATTCTTTCTAAATTGGAAGAAGTTAGAGATCTTCATCGAAAAGATACATGATGATGACTGGCTACTTCTATAAACCCCATTCTGGACTCACAGTTTCAGAACCCATGTAAACCCTGTAAAGTTTTTTTTTTTCTCTCAATCTACAACACACACACACACACATATATATATATGTATACATACACAGACACATACATTGCACAGCTGGTTCTAATTTATTTAGCTCTATGTTCTCCTATTACTGTATATAGAAATACTGCAATCTATATTCATGTGTTGTCACTAATATTGAACGATGGACATACATCTGTATTTACCACCGTTTTCACAAATTGTACAATGTAAAATATATAAAAAAAAGTGTTAACTAATTTAAAAATTAAAATGTATTATTGGGTAGAACACATAACCTTACTGATGACGAGCTACAGTCTTGTAGGTTCTGTGCCTGGTTGGGTACTCAGTTGCAAGAAAAAGTAAGTGAACCCCTTGGAATTTACTGGACTTCTGTATTGATAGGTAATAAAATGTGTTAACACCCACACGTCACAAAATTCTCCAACATGTACCTAGGGATAGCATCTTATAAATACTTTATAACTCCTACTAGTACTTAATATGAAGAAATTAAATAATATACACATATTACATTTATACATAATCCCATCCAGTGAAAAATATTACTAGAAGCTGCAAAGATACATAAAGACCATAATATTGTACAGTTAATAGTTACTAACCACTACTAGACAAATACATCACTTCATGCAGCAACCTCAGACCCCGATGCTGATTTGTCCCCCAATGGTGGAACGTCTGCTCGGCCACGTGCTGAGGCAGTGGTTGGCCGAGCGGGCAGTTCAAGCCTGGGAACAGAAAGTGGACAGCAGGAGGAGGCCTGCTGTTTGTGTGTTATTAGTTTAGTTAGATTGTGTTTGTCAATAACTGTGACTTGGATAACAGACCACATTTTATTAGCAATCAATGCAGAAAACAGATCTATCCAAAGGGTTCACCTACTTGTATATATGATGTATATGCATAGGACATCCACATGAGAGTAATGAGAATGCAGGTCTCCAAGCAGTAGATTGAACAGTCCCACTGATTGTATGGTTGTATTAATGAAGGTTAATCATTAATTGCACCTTAATGAACGCCAGACAAAACTCTGGTTACACGTCTAGTGCATGAGCAATCCCTTTAGAAGACAAAGATATAAGTAGGATTAACTAAGCTTAGATACTAAGGAGTCTATGTAGTCTGTTTTCTCGAGAACATCTCACCAGCTTAATGCAGACAGCATGTTATTAATAGTATCCAGTTCCCAATCTAGGAAATTACTGTATACATGGTAGGGTGGTGCAGATATGCTGAAATCTATTAATTTACTATTTTTTAACATAATATATTTTTAGATCATTTTGGCCACATACAAATTTTGCTGACAAGTGTGACATGTAGCAGATTTTGGGAGTCATGTCATTTTTACTCATCTAATGCAGAAAACACGTACAATTCTAGTTTTAGATCAGTTCATTCCATTATCGGTGGATGTTCTCTGCCGGAACAGCCTTCCGGATCTGCTTGACGGAGATGTGAACGAGGGCTTAGAATGTATTTTTCTTTGTTTTAACCTCATCTGCTATCTGCCTTAAATCTTGACCTCTATATTTACCTGTCAACCAATATTAACCGGACAGAATGATATTAAAAAAACCGACCCCCAAGGAGTCATAATAATCACCAAAAAATGAAGCTGACTTTCGTGTATATGAAAATCCCAAAAACTTTATTGTAAATATAAATGAACAGTACATACATGTATTATAAAACAGGCAGCACAAGGCGGGACACACAAATGAGGAGCAGGACCTAAGGAGAGGCCGGGAGATCAGTGCACGAAAATACAGGGAAAAAGAATTCTAGCTGAAAGAGCATACCTCAGATCCTCATGGCAGCAACGCCCCAAACACAATGCAAAAGAGGCAATTGTAGAGACTGAGGTTAAGATGGAAGGAACACAATTAAACATACCCTGAATGGTGCAAAGATCTCTCGGCCAACTCCTGACCCAACGCCGTTTCGCCAGTAAATCTGGCTTCCCCAGAAGAAGCCAGATTTACTGGCGAAACTGCGTTGGGTCAGGAGTTGGCCGAGAGATCTTTGCACCATTCAGGGTATGTTTAATTGTGTTCCTTTGTGTTCCTTCCATCTTAACCTCAGTCTCTACAATTGCCTCTTTTGCATTGTGTTTGGGGCGTTGCTGCCATGAGGATCTGAGGTATGCTCTTTCGGCTAGAATTCTTTTTCCCTGTATTTTCGTGCACTGATCTCCCGGCCTCTCCTTAGGTCCTGCTCCTCATTTGTGTGTCCCGCCTTGTGCTGCCTGTTTTATAATACATGTATGTACTGTTCATTTATATTTACAATAAAGCTTTTTCGATTTTCATATACACGAAAGTCAGCTTCATTTTTTGGTGATTCTCTATATTTACCTGTTACCCCATATCAATATCGTCCCCTTAATACATTTTATCAGTGTTTACAACATCCAAATCATATGCAGTATTAACATAGCAGAATGTACAAGTCATTTTATGCCTCTAGCTATATAAAATAATAATAATAATAATGAATTTGCTAGAATGTATGGACCGCACAGTGAGGTAAGGTACTTGCATGCATCACTAGGATGTCCTATCTGTGCAAAAAATTCTAAAAAAATTTGGGAAATGAGGTCTTTTCACTTTTCTCCATGCCTTCATTCAGAGTGATATGTATGATCCAATATACTGGGGCCATCCTGTAGGTACACAGCAGGAGATTGTTATTTTCATAAGTGAGGTCTAGTATGTGTTAGGCTGGGATCACATCTACGTTGTGAACTCCAGCACTGTAATTTGATCACTGTATCTGGCATACATGCTACATGCAACATCTTTTGTCCAGTCAAAAGTTGGCATATATGCCGGAAAGCGCCGGGTTAAAGCCGGATCCCATTACAGTGAATGAGGATCTGGCGATGCATGGTGGTAACCGGCTATGCCAGATACGGTGAATTCTGGCAGTCTGTTCCTCTGCCAAAACAGACTGCCGGAGTTCACAGCGCAGATGTGAACCCAGCCTTAGGCTGGTTTCACACGGGCGTTGCGGGAACATGCGTGATTTTGTGAAAAACGCACAATATAGAACATGCTGCGATTTTCACGCAACGCACAAGTGATGCCTGAAAATCACCCCTCATGTGCACAGCCCTATAGAAGTGAATGGGTCCTGATTCAGTGCGGGTGCAATGCGTTCACCTCACGCATTGCACCCGCGCGGAAATCCCGTCCGTGTGAAACCAGCCTTAGTTGGCATGAGAAGAAAAAGATTCAGCTCCTCTCATCAGCAGTGGTATTAGGATTTAGTTAAACAAAGCTGTCTTTTGTGCTTTTGAAAGGTTCAATTTATCAGCCTACTATGCACACTATGTTTTATATGTTCTCTAATACCATGCTACAAACACTATCCATATAACATTATCTTGTTTAAAAAAAAATAATGAAATAAAATGTTACATTTTGAATTATGGTATGTCTCATTTCTCTGGCTATTATGCAGCATGTGACTAAAGATCTCCAAGGAGTGTATGCACCAAATTCTCAAAACGTTCATATAAATTTAGATTGGTTAGTAGTAGTTTCCAAAGCAAGCTCACTAAAAGCCAATGGGGGGAATTTATCAAACCCTGCACGCCATAATTCTGGCTTCAAAAAAGTCACAAAATAGGGCTTTATGACTTTTTGGGCTCACTTGCATAAAGATTTTCTTTTAGCATTTTTACACTACTCCAGTGTAAACTAGTCCAGTTTTGAAAAGTGGGTGGGAAAGTGGGCACAGTGGTTTCATTCCAGATTTACCACTGCAAAATTGTAAAAAAACAAGTTGCAAAGTCACTTTAATTAGGAGGTGGCATCTGGAGAAGCATTATTAGACAAATGTGTTAGGTTTAAAGATGTATCAAGTTTAACAAAATATGTATGGCATTTGATAAATTTGGTTCAAAGTATGCCATCGCAGCCTCAAGCAAAACTGATTTCACATATTCCCCTCCTGAAAACTACTCCCCTATATGTCCAATCCAATAAAAATGGAACTGTCACCTGGTGTGCAATAGAGTATCTCATCCAGGTAAACAGCAGCACAGGACATGTAAGGGTTCATTCTCAAGACAGCGCTGGATCTGCAAAACACGGATGCTGGCCGAGTGCTTACTGCAATTTGCAGAACGGAATGGGCCATAATAGAAATGTCTATTCTTGTCTGCAAAACGGACAAGAATAAGACATGTTATATTTTTATTGCGGGGCCACGGAATGGAGCAATGGATGTGGACAGCACACACAGAGTGCTGTCTGCATCTTTTGCAGCCCTATTGAAGTGAATGGGTCCACATCCGAGCTGCAAAAATGCGTCTCGAATAGAGATGAACAGATTTCATGTTTTGAAATTCGTTCAAACTTCGTTTGTTGGTAAAAGGTGAATTGCGTTATAGATCCCATTACCACATACCATAATTCTCCCCTGCATAACGGAAATGGGACAGATCCGTTATGCAGCCTATAGGCTTCTATTATGACGGAATGCCTCTAAAGGCCTCTGTCATAGAATTGCTTTATGGTCCGTGGTAACGGAATCCATAACGCAATTCACCTTTTACCAACAAATGAAGTGTGAACGAATTTCATAAGCGGAAATTCGCTCATCTCTAGTCTCGAATGTGGACCCAAACAGTCGTATGAATGAGCCCTAATACTGTACTGTAGATCAGTGTAGTAATACATGTGTGTTGCGAATGAAATGCTTACACTGATCTGCTACATCTTCCAGCCAGTCACACATGCTGCCGATCGCCAGTGTTTGTGGCATTGTGTGTGGTTTATGGTTTCACGTTATAATGTTGAAAATATGGCCATTGTTCAACTAATCTTCAGCACATTTAGAGGTCACACTTTAATGGGGTCAAGACAAGTACAATCCTGGGGGACCTTCAAGAATCCATGTTTTGTAGGCCTGTAAATTTGTAGAGCACAAAATATATAAATGCAGTATGTAGCCTACAATCAAAAGTCTCACAAACGCAGCTACAGCAAATGAAAATTGGTCCACTTTTATAATGCAAATATAGTAAATTCAGGTAATTGCAGCTGTAGATCCAGTTGATATCTGGGCGGCTCAGTGGTTAGCCTATCAGTGCTGGGATCCTAGGTCTGAGTCCGACCAATGACAACATCTGCATGGCGTACGTGTTTGCCTGGGTTTCCACCGGGTACTCCGGTTTCCTACCACCCTCCAAAGGCATACTGATACGGAACTTAGATTGTGAGCCCCATTGGGGGACAGCTTGATGCTAATGTCTGTAAAGTGCTGCAGAATATACCAGTGCTATATAAATGCATAAAATAAATAAATCTGACAAACTCCCAAAAGATATGGTCCTTCAACTCAGGAGGTGTACAGGACCCTAACCAGAAGGATCCTATCCTATGGCAAATGGTAGCTGAGCAAATATCATGATCCTGTATTTAGCCTTCCTTGAGAATCAACTGTTTCTGAATGAATATTGGATCTTCATCCTATTCACAAAACTGCGCACATCGGTATTGAGCATTGTTGCTCCACAAGTTTAGAAGAGTCCCTACACACTGACAGGGTTAGCACTGATCATTGTACTGCCCCTTTTACATGGGCCAGTGATTGGGCATGCACCATGCCTTACTAATAATTGAGCAGCAATCATCCCCTCAGTAAAAGGGGTGAATCGTTTATACCCCATACAGATTCATTCTTTGTGGGCAGCACATCCCTGTTTACACAGGGAAATGTGCAGCCAGCAAAAGATTTTATGTGCAACGTAACAGATGTGATTACACAATAAACAAGCAAAGAGGCTCCTTTACACAGCATAATTACTGGGGCTGAGCATTCATGTGAATGGTCATTCCCAACAATTGTCCCCGATCCTCAGCAGGTCATTGTATAAGGGCCTTAAAACTATGGGGCACATTTATTTGAGACCAGCCCTGAAAAAATCAGTCACTTATTTGAAACACACCAAGGATTTTCTTTTGGCACTGGAAGATTTCCAGTGGAAGAGTAATTGGAACTTGGTGTCATTAGATGTAGAAAGTTTTTATACCCGCATTCCCCAGCGTGCAGGGAGTAGGGGCGGTCATGGATATGCTTAGATCCACAGAAAAGGATGAAGTCTATGTCCATTTTGTTGAGGAAGCACTATCGTTCGTATTGGGCAACAATACTTTCAGGTTTGGACAACAGTGGTATCGGCAGGTACACGGCACGGCGATGGGGACGCCAGTGTTGTGTACCTTTGCCAATATATACCTCAATAACTTTAAGAGTAGATACGTGTTTAACACAAAGAATCCCTTTCTGATCAATATACAGATGTTTTTGCGCTACATGGATGATGTCTTCATGGTGTGGAGGGGAACTTGTGCTCCATTGTGAGAAATTTGTTTCCTATTTAACCTCCTCACGACCGCCGTACGCAGGATTGCGTCTTCGCGGCGGTCGTGCTGTTCTGGCTGGACGCGCCGGTGCGTCCTCTCGCGAGACGCGAGATTTCCGGGTATGCCGGCCCGCGCATGCGCATCGCGGGCCGGCAAAATTCAAAGAAGAACTTCGTCATCAACCTGCCGGCCACGATCATTGGCTGGCAGGTTGATGATTTTCAAAAAAACGAATCAGCAGCCAGATAACCCATCATATTAGTAAATATGATGGGATTATATGGCTGCTGTGCTCCTCTGCTCCTTCTTTTGGTCGGTTGGTTCCAGGAGAGGAGCAGAGGAGCACATCATTACTGTGAGTACCCACTACACTACACTTAGCCCCCAGATCACCTCCCAGCACCCAATTAACCCTTTGATCACCCCTTCTTGCCCCTGTCAATCACTAGTGAAAAGGAAAAAAAGTGATCAGTGCAAACTGTCACTTTTTTTTTTTCACTGGTATTGACCGTTAGGTTTTAGGTATAGTTTAGGTCCCTTGGTTAGGTAGTTAGCGATCAGTTAGCGCCCAGCCCACCGCACCGCAGTCCGTTATTCGCTGATTAGCGTATCGCTAATCAGCATTTGTACTTTTATAGTATCTGAAAGTGATCAAAACTGATCACGGTCAGATCTATAATAGTACTAGTGTCACTTTAGTTCGCCCTCCACCCAAAACGCAGTGTTTGCCCGATCAGGCCTGATCGGTCGCCCACACGTGCGTTTGCCCACGCCCGCCCCACCGCAGTGACAAAAAAATTATTTTTTTTTGATCACTGCACATTCACTTTACACGCACTGCGGCGATAAAAAAAAATCAGTTTTGATATTTTTTATCAACCGCAGCGGCCTCCGGTACTTCGCTAGGCTCCCCTTTGTAAGACAGGCTTGCTTTTTTTTTCTTGGGTAGTCTCAGGGAATACCCCGAAATTTAGTTGCCCACATGTCTAACAGGGGGTATTCTTCTGAAGAGGCCTACAGGCGTCTGACCCAGTCGGATGAGGAGTGGGAACCCTCATCTGATGAATCCAGCGGGTCAGAATACGAACCTGTAGAAAGCAGTGGCTCTCTGACCCAAAGTTCGGACGAGGAGGCTGAGGTCCCTGATAGCACCAGGCGTACCCGGCCCCGTGTCGCTAGACCCCAGGTTGCGCAGGATCCGCTTCAAGAGCAGCAGAGTGGGGCTGGTGCTGTCGGATTACGTGGTGAGACATACACCAGCAGCCCAGCCCTTCCTGGACCTAGTACCAGCACTGCCGTACAACCTGGTGAAGTAGCGAGCACCAGAAGGGCAGTTGAAGCTGGTACGGTGGCACGTGCAGTAGTGACCCCGTCGCAGCCACCGCAAAGACGTGCCCGTAGAGCCCCTAGAATCCCAGAGGTGCTGGCAAACCCTGATTGGCAGTCCCCCAACTTCCGCCGCACCCGTAGTTTTCCCTTTCACTGCCCAGTCTGGAGTCCGGGTTGAGACAGCTCAGATCGGTTCGGCCCTGGGATTTTTTGAGCTGTTCTTGACTGCGGACCTTTTAGACTTAGTTGTGGCCGAAACAAACAGATATGCCACACAATTTATAACCGCTAACCCGGGAAGCTCTTATGCCCAGTCTTTCCGGTGGAAACCAGTCCAAGTTTCCGAAATTAAAACTTTTCTGGGCCTCCTCCTCAACATGGGCCTGACAAAAAAGCATGAATTGCGGTGATATTGGTCCACGAACCCAATTCATCACATGCCCATGTTCTCTGCTGCTATGTCCAGGACACGATTTGAGACCATCCTGCGTTTCCTGCACTTTAGTGATAACAGCACCTCCCGTCCCAGAGGCCACCCTGCTTTTGACCGGCTCCACAAAATTCGGCCCCTCATAGACCATTTCAACCTGAAATTTGCAGATATTTATATCCCAGAGCAAAACATCTGCATAGACGAGTCCCTAATACATTTTACCGGGCGCCTTGGCTTCAAACAATACATCCCAAGCAAGCGCGCCCGGTATGGGGTCAAATTGTATAAGCTCTGTGAAAGGGCCACAGGCTATACCCACAAATTTCGGGTCTATGAGGGAAAAGATCAGACCCTGGAGCCGGTCGGTTGCCCTGACTACCTGGGGAGCAGTGGGAAGACAGTTTGGGACTTGGTGTCACCCTTATTCGGCAAGGGGTACCATCTTTATGTGGACAATTTTTACACAAGTGTGGCCCTCTTTAGGCATTTGTTTCTAGAACGGATTGGCGCCTGTGGTACCGCGCGAACTTCCCCCAACGGCTCGTTACCACCCGTCTTGCAAGGGGGCAGAGGGCCGCACTGTGTAACGAAGAACTGCTCGCGGTGAAATGGAGAGACAAGCGTGACGTTTACATGCTCTCCTCCATTCACGCAGACACGACAATCCAAATTGAGCGAGCAACCCGTGTCATTGAAAAGCCCCTCTCAGTCCACGACTATAACCTCCACATGGGAGGGGTCGACTTTAATGACCAGATGTTGGCTCCGTATTTAGTTTCCCGACGCACCAGACGCTGGTATAAGAAGGTGTCTGTATATTTAATTCAATTGGCTCTGTACAATAGTTTTGTTCTCTACAGTAAGGCTGGGAGAACTGGATCCTTCCTCAAATTTCAGGAAGAGATCATCGCGAACCTCCTGTATCCAGGAGGTTCCGTGGCCCCATCCACCAGTGTAGTTAGCCGTCTACACGAGCGACACTTCCCCAGTGTCGTTGCTGGTACCTCAAACCGACCGCCACCCCGAAAAAAATGTTGTGTCTGTAGCAGGAGTGGAATAAGGCGTGACACCCGCTATTTCTGTCCTGACTGTCCGGACCACCCTGCCCTATGCTTTGGAGAGTGTTTCCGGAAGTACCACTCACAGGTACACTATTAGCATAGGGATCATCTCACCAGGATAGGCACACAGGGCTATTAGGGCCCATTCACTCACAGCTGCTGCAAACGTCTCCTTTCACATGGGACAAAGTGCATAACGCACTTCGCCACATCTTCGGGCGATTTGCGCTTTGCACATTGACCCATGGGGAAGGAGAGGTTTGTTCTATAAAGGTAAAAAAACCAAAAAAAAAAAACAGGTAAGCAAACAGGTTAATGTTTAGTTCCAAAAGTTAAAGTTACATGTTCTGTTCCAAAGTTAATACAATTATTGCGTTGTGGCCTGGTTTTTTCTTTTATTTATTTTTTTTGTCTTTTTACCTTCCAGGTGGACCAACCGATCTACTAGCTGCAGCACCGATGTGCATTCTGACAGAAGCATTGCGCTGCTGTCAGATTACACGCAAGTCGGTGTATGCGGCGCTGCAAGACAGGATTTTCTCCTCTGCAGTGACAGATACGTTTGCCGAGGCAAGCACTTTGTATGTATATATATATATATATATATATATATATATATATATATAAAAAAAATCCCGGCAATGATTTATTCATCCACATCGATTGATGCGAATGGAGAAATCTGGTTTGCCAGGGCATACGAGCTAAGTGGGTATGGATGTAGGGCGGAGCTCCTATGTCCTGGCAGACGCCTTTCCCCTCCATTTTTTTTTTTTGGCAGAGATTTTTTCATCCACATTGATCGATGCGAATGAAGAAATCTGTGCCGTTTTTTTTTTTCTTTCAGCCCAGAGGCTGAACGGAAAAAAAAATCTCATTACCTGTATGCTCAATATAAGGAGAATAGCAGAAACTCCTAATGCTGGCCATACATGTAATGATTGCGGAGACCCTCAAATGCCAGGGCAGTACAAACACCCCACAACTGACCCCATTTTGGAAAGAAGACACCCCAAGGTATTTGCTGAGGGGCATATTGAGTCCATGAAAGATTGAAATTTTTGTCCTAAGTTAGCGGAAAGTGAGACTTTGTGAGAAAAAACAAAAAAAAAATCAATTTCCGCTAACTTATGCGAAAAAAAAAAAAATTTCTATGAACTTGCCAGGCCCCTCATTGGATACCTTGGGGTGTCTTCTTTCCAAAGTGGGGTCACATGTGGGGTATTTATACTGCCCTGGCTTTTTAGGGGCCCTAAAGCGTGAGAAGAAGTCTGGGATCCAAATGTCTAAAAATGCCCTCCTAAAAGGAATTTGGGCACCTTTGCGCATCTAGGCTGCAAAAAAGTGTGACACATCTGGTATCGCCGTACTCAGAAGAAGTTGGGGAATGTGTTTTGGGGTGTCATTTTACATATACCCATACTGGGTGAGATAAATATCTTGGTCAAATGCCAACTTTGTATAAAAAAATGGGAAAAGTTGTATTTTGCCAACATATTTCTCTCACCCAGCATGGGTATATGTAAAATGGCACCCCGAAACACATTCCCCAACTTCTCCTGAGTACGGCGATACCAGATGTGTGACATTTTTTTGATGCCAAGGTGGGCAAAGGGGCACATATTCCAAAGTGCACCTTTCGGATTTTGCAGGCCATTTTTTACACATTTTGATTGCAAAGTACTTCTCACACATATGGGCCCCTAAATTGCCAGGGCAGTATAACTACCCCACAAGTGACCCCATTTTGGAAAGAAGACACCCCAAGGTATTCTGTGAGGGGCATGGTGAGTTCCTAGAATTTTTTATTTTTTGTCGCAAGTTAGTGGAATATGAGACTTTGTAAGAAAAAAAAAAAAACATCATTTTCCGCTAACTTGTGACAAAAAAAAATAAATTCTAGGAACTCGCAGTGCCCCTCACGGAATACCTTGGGATGTCTTCTTTCCAAAATGGGGTCACTTGTGGCGTAGTTATACTGCCCTGGCAATTTAGGGGCCCATATGTGTGAGAAGTACTTTGCAATCAAAATGTGTAAAAAATGGCCTGCAAAATCCGAAAGGTGCACTTTGGAATATGTGCCCCTTTGCCCACCTTGGCAGCAAAAAAGTGTGACACATCTGGTATCGCCGTACTCAGGAGAAGTTGGGGAATGTGTTTTGGGGTGTCATTTTACATATACCCATGCTGGGTGAGAAAAATATCTTGGTCAAATGCCAACTTTGTATAAAAAAATGGGAAAAGTTGTCGTTTGCCAAGATATTTCTCTCACCCAGCATGGGTATATGTAAAATGACACCCCAAAACACATTCCCCAACTTCTCCTGAGTACGGCGATACCAGATGTGTGACACTTTTTTGATGCCAAGGTGGGCAAAGGGGCGCATATTCCAAAGTGCACCTTTCGGATTTCACCGGTCATTTTTTACAGATTTTGATTGCAAAGTACTTCTCACACATATGGGCCCCTAAATTGCCAGGGCAGTATAACTACGCCACAAGTGACCCCATTTTGGAAAGAAGACACCCCAAGGTATTCCGTAAGGGGCATGGCGAGTTCCTAGAATTTTTTATTTTTTGTCGCAAGTTAGTGGAATATGAGACTTTGTAAGGAAAAAAGAGAAAAAAAAAAAATCATCATTTTCCGCTAACTTGTGACAAAAAATAAAAAATTCTAGGAACTCGCAGTGCCCCTCACGGAATACCTTGGGATGTCTTCTTTCCAAAATGGGGTCACTTGTGGCGTAGTTATACTGCCCTGGCAATTTAGGGGCCCAAATGTGTGAGAAGTACTTTGCAATCAAAATCTGTAAAAAAATGACCGGTGAAATCCGAAAGGTGCACTTTGGAATATGCGCCCCTTTGCCCACCTTGGCATCAAAAAAGTGTCACACATGTGGTATCGCCGTACTCAGGAGAAGTTGGGGAATGTGTTTTGGGGGGTCATTTTACATATACCCATGCTGGGTGAGAAAAACATCTTGGTCAAATGCCAACTTTGTATAAAAAAATGGGAAAAGTTGTCTTTTGCCAACATATTTCTCTCACCCAGCATGGGTATATGTAAAATGACACCCCAAAACACATTCCCCAACTTCTCCTGAGTACGGCGATACCACATGTGTGACACTTTTTTGCTGCCAAGGTGGGCAAAGGGGCGCATATTCCAAAGTGCACCTTTCGGATTTCACCGGTCATTTCTTACACATTTTGATTGCAAAGTTCTTCTCACACATTTGGGCCCCTAAATTGCCAGGGCAGTATAACTACCCCACAAGTGACCCCATTTTGGAAAGAAGACACCCCAAGGTATTCTGTGAGGGGCATGGTGAGTTCCTAGAATTTTTTATTTTTTGTCGCAAGTTAGTGCAATATGAGACTTTGTAAGAAAAAAAAAATAATAATCGTCATCATTTTCCGCTAACTTGTGACAAAAAATAAAAAGTTCTATGAACTCACTATGCCCATCAGCGAATACCTTAGGGTGTCTACTTTCCGAAATGGGGTCATTTGTGGGGGTTTTCTACTGTTTGGGCATTGTAGAACCTCAGGAAACATGACAGGTGCTCAGAAAATCAGAGCCGTTTCAAAAAGCGGAAATTCACATTTTTGTACCATAGTTTGTAAATGCTATAACTTTTACCCAAACCATTTTTTTTTGCCCAAAAATTTTTTTTTTATCAAAGACATGTAGAACTATAAATTTAGCGAAAAATTTATATATGGATGTCGTTTTTTTTGCAAAATTTCACAGCTGAAAGTGAAAAATGTCATTTTTTTGCAAAAAAATCGTTACATTTTGATTAATAACAAAAAAAGTAAAAATGTCAGCAGCAATAAAATACCACCAAATGAAAGCTCCATTAGTGAGAAGAAAAGGAGGTAAAATTCATTTGTATGGTAAGTTGCATGACCGAGCGATAAACGGTGAAAGGAGTGTAGTGCCGAAGTGTAAAAAGTGGCCTGGTCATGAAGGGGGTTTCACCTAGCGGGGCTGAAGTGGTTAAACCGCGAGAATGACATGAACATGAGTTTCACCTTAAAATTTTTTGGGGGGAGACTGGATTTTCTTGATGTTCGTGTCATACGCGATTGGGAAATCATAACAGAGGGCTATCGTTAACCCACTGCCTCCAATTCCCTTCTAAACCATGGAAGCTTTCATTCACGTAGTGTGAAAGAGGCCATACCTTATGGACAATTCACATGATTAAGGCGCATTAATAGCAGAAGGGATGGTTATGTAAGACAGGCTACCGAACTCAAAAATCGCTCCCTGAAGAGGGAATACCCTTTGAAAATGCTGGATGAAGCATTTACTAGGGCAGATAGAAACACGCAGAATGAATTACTACATCAAAACAAGAAAGTGGAGGAAGACAACCGTTTTGTGTCTATATTCAAATATAGCCCTATGGCCGACTCAATTAAAAAAATTATCCACGATAATTGGGATCTGTTAAAGAATGAGAGCAGTCTAGATAAATTTACGGATAAAAAAAAAATTATTGCTTTCCGCAAAACACCCACCCTGAGGGATCATCTAGTCAGTAGCCGCATGAAATGTGAACAAAACCCTAATCGGTGGCTAAGCGTGAAAAAACCTTTAGGAAATCATCGATGTGGTAATTGCTCCTTCTGTGGATACATCCTCCAGGACAAGGTTATTGTTCTAGGAGGTGTATCACACAGAATGAGACAGTTCTGCACGTGTAAAACCACGTACGTTGTGTATGTGGTTAAATGTGAGTGCGGAGCATTCTATATAGGTAAAACAATTAGGCCCATGTTGGAGAGATTCCGGGAGCACCTCAATTCCATCAGAACAAGGAAAGGCTGCCCCCGTCTTATAGATCATGTATGGCAGAAACACGAGGGAGATAAAAAAAAAAAAATGCCTGGGTTTTGCTGGAATTGAGGTGATTCCAGTTCTGACACAAGGAGGTGATAGGCATCGCCTCTTATTGCAAAAAGAAGCACGATGGATAATCCGTACGGATGGTTGCAATGATCTTAGTCTATTTGTCTGAGATGTAATTTGATTGCTATGGATGATTGTTTTGTAACACGCACACAGGTGGTGCCCTTTGCGGTTGAGAGCTATACCCATTAATGGGGTTAATCTCATGCTCCTAAATAGGTCGGCACGCCTGTCTGCGTCACACAGGTAGCCGGAAGAAGCACATTTGTGCGAAACGACCGTTGCTGCCCCTCAGGCGGCTTTTTGTGAAGGCTTGTCCGCCTCAGCCCTACAATGCTTGTATGCAATTTTTGCAATCGCAATAAAGAATGAGATGATGACATCCTGCAGCTGATGAGTGCCGCAGATTTTCTTACCTCTCTTTTGGTGGATCGTATTCTATTGAAAATTGACCTAAGCAGGCACCACCGTTAGCTTGCATATCATATATCCGGCGTACACAGAGGACTTGCGAACTATCAATCAGCAATTTGTTTGGGTGTAGTGCCGCCTGAATTTTCTTCTGTTGTGGTGCACATTTATTAAGGCCCTGGGCTGGCGGATGATCCTCTGAAGTTATGAAGAGACGCAGGCCTCCCCATAAGTTCAGCGCACACAGCGCCAGTTCTCAATGTCAGAGAAATACCAAGATGTCTTACATTTAGACCATTTTTTTTACACCTAAAACAGGCGCAGAAAATGGTAAATGAGACGGGCCTGCCGGCCCATCCACTTCCCCGCCCATAATATTAGACCTGTTGTGAGCATGGCAAAGTAGCAGATAGCGTAGAAAAAGGTCTAAATGTAAGACCGCTAAGAATCTGTCTTACATTTAGAACTGGAGGAGGATCCGCCAAAGTTATGAAGAGGCCGGCGCCTCTACATTAGTGTACAATAAGCATATTTTCCGATGTTTCAGAACAAGGCAATTTTTGGAACGCTTCTTTAATTTAAAAGTGCAACAAATCCGGCAGCGTGTTATTAAACAGGCTGTTTGTTAACACCGTCAACCATGTGTTCGCCCATAGCTATATATGTCACTGCCACTCTCGCATAGTTACATAGGTTGAAAGACACAAATTCATCAAGTTTAAACTTTTTCAGACCAATTATACAACATTAATTACCAAGTATTATAAGGCCTCCTGCACACAGCCATATCCATTTTGCAGTTCACAAATTGCGGATTTGCAAAATACAAATGCTGCCCACCATCCTGGTCTGAGGACTTTCCGAATGCACTGTATAGCTATGGTGCAATATACCTGCAAAACCTTATTTTTTTTTTAAACCAGTGACAATTTTTTTGTAATCTGATTTTATTTTGATTATGGGGCAGCCATCTTGTCTGCCCTGGTAACAGTATTTAGAGATATGCGTTATAGCAGCCACTATGGGCCATAGATAGAAAAGAGTGGAGGGTATTCATTGACTTATATGGGACAGTTTTGCGGCCCATGCCAAGGTCATTGTACAAGTAAGGATGCACAAAGGCCCCATAAAAGTAGACTTGTGCTGCTGTAAAGTAAATTCCAGGGGGCATAAAGAGCATTACCTGAATAAGGCTACTTTCACATAAGCATTTTACCTGTACGGTTTTGAGATCCAGCAGGGGATCTCAATACCACAGCAAAATGCTTCCATTCTAATAATACAACTGGCTGCATCCGTTCAGAACGGTTCTGGTTATATTATATTGAAAATGAAAAATCCGAAAAAGACGGCTCCGACACTATTAACTTACTCGCTTGCAGCGATTGTGTCCTGTATGGGAACGCAACAAACCGGAACGGAATGTATTTTGGTGCACTCCGTTCTGGTTTGTTCATTTTTTTTCCTCTTTAAAAATGAAAAGCTGAAGCGTTGTGCTGTGGTGTTGACACAGTGTGCCGGATCTCAAAACAAGACAGCACAACGCTAATGTGAAAATAGCCTTAAAGGAAGAATGGGCATTTGCAGTACCACAGACGTTAGAAGGAGTAGATAAGCTGACAATCATCTATTGTGGATCCAATGTTTTTTATACAGAGGTGATAAGTCATTGTAAGGGCTCATGGACATGAATGTGTTCCGGTCGTGTTCGTATTGTGGCCCGCAAACAATATACGGGCACCGGCCATGTGCACATAGTGTCATGTATACGCATCCATTCACTTGAATGGGTCCGCAATCCAGAAGATATGGGGCAGAGGCACAGAGGGGAAGGCTACGGAAGCACTACAGAGTGCTTCTGTGGCATTTCAGTCCATGCCTCTGCACTGCAAAAAAAATAGAACATGCTCAAATTATTTTCCCGGTGTGGACAGATCACAGACCCATTCAAGTTGAATGGGTCTGCATCTGCCAGCACAGGCCACATGGATGGTGCCTGTGCATTGGGGGCTGCAATCTGCACTTCCCAATACACAGCATGGGCGGCACACATTTGTGTGCATGAGCCATAACCCTGTCTGTGAAAATGAGATGACTGCTGAAAAGCAATCTGTACATAATAGGAAATGGCACCTATTATTAGGCTTAGAGGCCAGTACAAAAACAGGTATTTACTGATTACAGAATACTTTTAACGCCTTCCCAACATCTTCTGTATATGTACAATAGATGTCTGAACTTTAAAGATGGCACCCACTCTAAAGCACAGCGGCGCCATCATTGCCACTGGTTTTCTGCTGTGTCAGACACTCAAGGCTAATGTCTGTCATCAGCAGTAACACCGGTCACAGACATTTAAAGGGATTGTCCGCGTTAAGAGCTGAACCTGGACATATCCCCATCTTCACCCCTCTGATATAAGCATCAGAGCATTCCATGCTCCGATGCTCTCCTTTGCCCTGCACTGAATTGCAAAGGGCAAATTTTGGGGAGTTCCGGTGATGTACCGGGCTTTCCATAGGGACTGCTAGGTGGAGGCTTCTGCCCAGCAGTGAGCCCGGTGACATCACTGACACCAATGGGAAGGCTTTAGCTCTGCCCAAGCCTGTAAAACAGCTAGGGCAACGCTAAAGCTAGTCAATCGGAGCCGGTGACGTCACCGGAAACACTGCTGTGTGGAAGCCTCCGCCTAGCAGTGTGCCATTGTAAACAAAAAAGCTCTTGCCCTGTGCAGGGGTGATAATGGGGATATGTTTAGGTTCAGAGCCCCTTTAACCCCTCAGATGCTGCTGTTAATTGTTACCACGGCATCGGAGAGCGCCGCTCTCCGGGGTCCAAATGGTTTCCCCCGCATTGAAATCAGGGAAGCCGTTGGTTCACTATTGTAGTCTGGGTCCCTCTGAAGGATCTGGGGCTACCACGGCAATAGTTCCTATGGCAGAGCTCCAAAGTAATGTATTGAATGTTCCATAGACTGCAATGGTAATTTACTGCAGTCTATGGGACAAGAGATCTAATGATCATAATGATCTACTTAATAGGTGTAAAGAAAAAAGTTTTACAAAATATAAACATTCAAATCACCCTTCCTTTCCCATAAAAATAATAAAATAAAATAAAACAAAGATTAATTCCACTGCCGTTTCCCAAAACGCCCATACGATTAAAATATTAATGTATTAACCCATATGGTGAACGCTGTAATAGGAAAAAAATAAATCAAAATGGTCAATTAGCAGTTTTTTTATTGCTTCACCTACCAGAATATTTTTTTTAAAGTGATCAAAAAAAGCATACACACTCCAGAATATTATCACTGAATACTACAGATAGGTTAGCGTGCAAAAAACGAGCCCTCACACAGCTCTGTAGATATAAATATAAAAAAAAAATGTTATGGGGGTCAGAATATGCAGATGCAAATGAAAAAATCTTTCCCAAAGTCTTTTTTTAGTTTTAAAACACAAGAAACGTTATGTAAATGCGGTATTGCTGTAATTGGACTGACCCCGGAGAATGAAGAAGAACAGTTTTACTGGAAGGGGGAACACCATAAAACTGTGGCGGAAATGCATTTTTTTTTTTCCAACTTCACCCCCATTTGGAAATTGTTTTCCAGTTTCCCACTAAATCCTATGGAACATAAAAAAATCTGGTCCTGCAAAGAAAAAAAAAACAAGCCCTTATACGGCTATGTAAACGGAAAAATAAAAAAGTTATGGCAGGGAGTGAAAAATAAAAACGGAAAATCGTCATGTTAGGAGGGGGTTAATACATCAGACTCCCTACTAGTATGATTTATTCTTTGATTGCTCCTGTCACACCCAACCAGCATATCGGGATAGCGCAGGACGGCAGGAATTATGTTGGTTTCCACCTAATGGCCACACACTCATACAGGATAATGGAGACACTGCACACTTACTGATTGTCTGGATGCTGGAGACACTCCCTGCTGTGCCGCTGATTAATTTAGCCATGTCTGCTATGGGGCTGCTAGAAACTCAGGGACCTGATCTAGGGAAGTGAACAGAGAAGCTTGCATGTACAGTACAGATGAAAAGTTTGGACACACCTTCTCATTCAAAGAGTTTTCTTTATTTTCATGACTATGAAAATTGTAGATTCACACTGAAGGCATCAAAACTATGAATTAACACATGTGGAATTATATACATAACAAAAAAAGTGTGAAACAACTGAAAGTCATATTCTAGGTTCTTCAAAGTATCCACCTTTTGCTTTGATTACTGCTTTGCACACTCTTGCCATTCTCTTGATAAGCTTCAAGAGGTAGTCACCTGAAATGGTCTTCCAACAGTCTTGAAGGAGTTCCCAGAGATGCTTAGCACTTGTTGGCCCTTTTGCCTTCACTCTGCGGTCTAGCTCACCCCAAACCATCTCGATTGGGTTCAGGTCCGGTGACTGTGGAGGCCAGGTCATCTGGCGCAGCACCCCTTCACTCTCCTTCATGGTCAAATAGCCCTTACACAGCCTGGAGGTGTGTTTGGGGTCATTGTCCTGTTGAAAAATAAATGATGGTCCAACTAAACGCAAACCGGATGGAATAGCATGCCGCTGCAAGATGCTGTGGTAGCCATGCTGGTTCAGTATGCCTTCAATTTTGAAAAAAATCCCCAACAGTGTCACCAGCAAAGCACCCCCACACCATCACACCTCCTCCTCCATGCTTCACGGTGGGAACCAGGCATGTAGAGTCCATCCGTTCACCTTTTCTGCATCGCACAAAGACACGGTGGTTGGAACCAAAGATCTCAAATTTGGGCTCATCAGACTAAAGCACAGATTTCCACTAGTCTAATGTCCATTCCTTGTGTTCTTTAGCCCAAACAAGTCTCTTCTGCTTGTTGCCTGTCCTCAGCAGTGGTTTCCTAGCAGATATTCTACCATGAAGTCCTGATTCACACAGTTTCCTCTTAACAGTTGTTCTAGAGATGTGTCTGCTGCTAGAACTCTGTGTGGCATTGACCTGGTCTCTAATCTGAGCTGCTGTTAACCTGCGATTTCTGAGGCTGGTGACTCGGATGAACTTATCCTCCGCAGCAGAGGTGACTCTTGGTCTTCCTTTCCTGGAGCGGTCCACATGTGAGCCAGTTTCTTTGTAGCGCTTGATGGTTTTTGTGACTGCACTTGGGGACACTTTCAAAGTTCTCCCATTTTTTCGGACTGACTGACCTTCATTTCTTAAAGTAATGATGGCCGTTCGTTATTCTTTACTTAGCTGCTTTTTTCTTGCCATAATACAAATTCTAACAGTCTATTCAGTAGGACTATCAGCTGTGTATCCACCTGACTTCTCCACAACACAACTGATGGTCACAACCCCATTTATAAGGCAAGAAATCCCACTTATTAAACCTGACAGGGCACACCTGTGAAGTGAAAACCATTTCAGGTAGAGAATGCCAAGAGTGTGCAAAGCAGTAATCAAAGCAAAAGGTGGCTACTTTGAAGAATCTAGAATATGACATTTTCAGTTGTTTCACACTTTTTTGTTATGTATATAATTCCACATGTGTTAATTCATAGTTTTGATGCCATCAGTGTGAATCTACAATTTTCATAGTCATGAAAATAAAGAAAACTCTTTGAATGAGAAGGTGTGTCCAAACTTTTGGTCTGTACTGTAGATCTAAGGCTACTTTCACACTCGCGTTTTTGGTGTGGATTCGTCATGGATCTGCACAGAAGGATCCGTTCAGATAATACAAACGTCTGCATCCGTTCAGAACGGATCCGTTTGTATTATCTTTAACATAGCCAAGACGAATCAGTGTTGAACACCAATGAAAGTCCTTGGAGGTCGGAACCGTTTTCTGTTGTGTCAGTTTCGTCAGACGGACACCAAAACGCTGCATGGTGCATCTATACTGGGGGGTGGTAGATCCTGCACTTGTGGCCCGTTGCTAATGGCAATTCCCAGCAAAAATGCATACAATGGAGGATGTAGGTTTAGCGTTAGGTCCGAGCTACTTAAGAAACCTTGGTGCGGTGCTCGGGCTCAGACATATCCTCCAAGCAGGATATGTTGGCTAATTCTCAATTTTACACCAGTACGATTCTCAATTTTACACCAGTACGAGGGTTAGTAAGACCGCAGAGTGCACCTGTCTTTGTTTTTGTTATGTTATTTTGACTGCTTATCACATCCACACAATTGCTATCTTGTGTAGGATGTCCATTGTGGTACTTGTGGTCCGCTGCAGGCATCCTCTATTGTATGCATTTTTGCTGAGGATTGCCATTAGCAACGGGCCACAAGTGCAGGATCTGCCCCCCCAGTATAGATGCACCACTGCATATGGGGTTGAGCACTTCCTGCTTTTTAATACCACGCCAATTTGTAGTTTGTATTTTGAAAGTAGACTAAGGCCTCATGCACACAAACATATTTTGTTTCAGTGTCTTTTTTTTTTTTTTTTTTTCCGATAGGATGCCATTAATTTCAAAGGGTCCTCAAAAAACACGGACAGCACACCGTGTGCTGTTAGCATCAGTATGTCCGTTCCGTTGGCCCGCAAAAAAAATAGTGCATGTCCTATTTTTTCCTAGCGGACAAGGATAGGCATTATTACAATGGATCTGCAAACAAAACGGATGCCATACGGAACGTCATCCTTTTTTTGCAGATCCGCAATTTGCGGACCGCAAAACACATACGGTCGTGTGCATGTAGCCTAAGGGTGCATTCACATAACCATTTATCTTTACGTTCCTCTGATCAGTCAGGAGAGAGAGAGAGAGAGAGAGAGAGAGAGAGAGAAAAAAAAAAACAGGATCCATAAATTTTTTTTTATCCTGTTGCACCAGTTTGAGCCATTTCCGTCTGAGATCTGTTTTTTAGATTGAAACAAAAGTAATGCATGCAGTTTTTTCCAATCTAAAAAACTGATCTCAGACGGAAATGGCTCAAAACGGATGACAACTGATGCAACAGGATCCGTTTTTTACTGGATCCTGTAAAAAACAGATCCTATGCATAAGGCCTCATGCACACGGTCGTTGTTTTGGTCTGCATCCGAGCCGCAGTTTTGGCGGCTCGGATGCGGACCCATTCACTTAACGGGGCCGCAAAAGATGCGGACATCACTCCATATCCTGTCAGCATCCGTTGCTCCGTTCCGTGGGCCGCAAATAAAATATAAACCGTTCTTTTCTTGTCCGCATTTTGTGGACAAGAATAGGCAGCTATATTAATGGCTGTCCATGCCATTCCGCAAATTGCGGAACACACACGGACGCCATTCGTGTTTTGCGGATCCGCAATTTGCGGACCGCAAAACACACAACGGGCGTGTGCATGAGACCTAACTGTTGCAACAGGATCCGTTTTTTTTTACAGGATCCTGGTTTTTTTTCTCTCCTTCTTCTGATGGATCAGAAGAATGTAAAGCTAAACGGTGATGTGAATGCACTCTAATTTTAGATGGGAGATGATGCCGATGTCAGCCCCTCTAGAAAAAGATCCATTGCTTTGAGATACTTGTATGTCAGAGAGGGGAGCTGCTGCTGAAGATCTATTGCAGGGTTGCCCAACCTGCGGCCCTCCAGCTGTTGCAAAACTATAACTCCCAGTATGCCTGGACAGCCTACAGCTATTAGGGCATGCTGGGAATTGTAGTTTTGAAACAACTGGAGGACAGGCAGGTTGAGCATCCATGATCCGATCCAGAGCTTTGCTGTCCCCCTTGTGACCAGTAAGTGGCTATTTCTCTTGTGGACGCCTTTACCATTTAGGGGCCAGGAACACAGCAACACTGGTCGCGAGACATCAAGACATGCGATACAAAGGGCTACATGGCTAAAAGTTGCAAAGACTTTTATATAATGTATTTCAATGGTGTCACTGTGGAACATGCCATATGTTGCGACAGTCACAGAAAAAAATCCAACTTGGATGAATTTTTTTGCAGTCGCATCATGTAGCACAAATTGTACATTGCATGTAGCATTACATAAAATGTAACCGGACCCTTATCCCTCCCTACTGGACTGTACCCATTAGAAAGACTATTCCTGTGTAATGTGTTTCTCCACCGAGACTGTTCCTGGCATAATTCAGAATGGGCAATAAACTATTTGTGCCGTTCCCAAATCACTCGCTTACTTGATCATGTAATAATCTTACAAACCCATGACAGCTCCTGTTGGCCAAATATAACATACCCCCATAAATCTTGAGAACACATCTGCCATGCTGCACCATTCATCTCTTTGAGACTGCTAGAAATAGCCGAGCACTGTGTATGACCATTTCCGACAGTCCGCATGCTTGACCAGCTACTTTTCGGGGTACTGGGCCTTTTTCTCATGATGAGGGCATACCAGTGGTCAGCAAATAATTATGCGTAGCAAATTATTATACCCGATTGACTGATTTTTCTGGACCACTGGAAACAATTTGCACACTATTCTCCTAAATTTCCCCAAAACAGATCTAAGGGCCCTTGCAGACAAGCGTGAGCGTATTAGGTCCGGATGCGGTCAGTGAAAAATTTGCGATTGCAAAGTCATTCAGTTTTGTATGCAATCGCGTTCAGTTTGTATCGCGCAGGTACAATGCAATTTTAATTCATTTTGCACTGGCATGATAAAAAAAAATTTGAAGGTATACAAACAACATCTCTTAGCAACCATTCATGAAAAATGCATTGCATCAGCACTTGCTTGCGGATGTGATATTCACACAACCCCATTCACTTCTATGGGGCCAGCGTTGCGTGAAAAACGCTGAATATAGAACATGCTGCGATTTTCACGAAACACACAAGTGATGCGTGAAAACCAACGCTTATGTACACAGCCCCATTCGCATCACGCATTGCACCCTCGTGGAATACTCGTGTGAAAGGGGCCTAACCTCCAAAATCAATTCACCCCGTTGCTGCCTAGATATTTTTGTTCTGTCTGGTATAACAGTTAGTTAATCAGAATAATATGCTGCGCTCAAATAGGAAAGCTACTTTTTATGACAGAACCTTTTAACTATACTTGACAAATATAAATATCTCATTTTTGACTCACTGGAGATGACGGCCTATGTTCTGTTAGGCAAGTCATGGTCAATGAAAAGTTTAAGGCCTCATGCACACGACCGTATATATTTTGCGATCCGCAAAAAATACAGATGACATCCGTGTGCATTCCGTATTTTGCGGAACGGAATAGCTGGCCCCTAATAGAACAGTATTATCCTTGTCCGTATTGCGGACAATAATAGGACATGTTCTGTTTTTTTGAGGAACGAAAATACGGACATACGGAAACAGAATGCACACGGAGTACCTTCAGTTAATTTTTTTTTGCGGACCCATTGAAATGAATGGTTCAATACGTTCCTGTGCATGAGGCCTAAAAGCAATAATGTAATAAATGTAAGCAGTAAGGTAAAGCTTGACAAACATTCATTCGCAACGCTTTTCACTTTATAATTTAGGATACCTACAATCTTCTCCAGGAACTCTTAATAAACCCTTATGAAATAGTAAATCCATAAGTATTTTATTGCTGTTAAAAGAACCTGAGCATCAGCAGCAAATTTGTAGTAAAGTCGTTTTCGACTTAAAGGGAACCTGTCACCAGTTTTATGGTGCCTAACTAAGGGCAACATAAATAAGTGACTGATTCTCTTAGCAAAATGCTGGGTCACTTTCTTTAATTGACCCAGTCAATCTGCCAGCTTCTTGTATTGAAAAGCTCCAGCTGAAAATGATGAGTCCTGAATATTCATGAGCTCCTGACTCTCCCCGCCCACCTGCTGCTGATTGACAGTTATTTTCCATATGAATCAGCAGCATGTGGGCAGGGGAGTGGCTATAGCTCTGAATTAAATATACGCTGGACTCCATGACATCACGCTGGACTCAAATCGGCTCATTAGCAAGCGGCATCTTTGTGTGTATATTATGAGGTAACCATCTGTCACACCAGTAAGTGAATACATCTAAGGCACTTTTTAGTAGTTAATGATTGTATATAATTAGTTAGATTATAATCAAATATCCACATGACAGGTTCCCTTTAAATCCATACAGCACAGTAAAACCACCTAGTGTCAAATGATTTAAAATGTAATTTATTCATATTCAAACAGCCCTACTGGAAGAGAAACATGTAAAATATATGTATATATGCAGATACATATATATATACATATTATTTATAAAGAGATACATATGTACAAATATCATTACAATGACAATTCACTCTATCTTTGGTTTTACATTGAAATAGGAAAGCATCGCTCCTTGATTAACATCGCAATAGAGAATCGATCATTCGTTTTATGGCTCCTTTAATGAAATAGAAGGATCTCGTAATGGCAGCCATGTTTTACTCTTCTTGAGGGGAAAAAGGAAAAAAAAAAAAAAAAAAAAAACATACATTCTAGGATTAAAGTCAAGCACCCCAATCTATTAAAAAATAATAATTAAAAAGTATTGTCTAATAAAAATGTTGTGTTGCTTCGAAAAGCCAAGGCAACTCTGGTTAGAAGTAAACCACAACATAAGTATTAATAATAAAAAAAAACAGGAACTTTTCATCTATTTTTCATTTTGTACTCTATGAAATATTCTCCTACATATCCAATTGTTACAAAACATTGAATAGAATAATAAAAGGCCAACACATGGGAAGAAAAAAAAAGAAAAAAAAAAACGGCATCTAAAAGGTTTGTATACCACATAAAAAACAGTAAACATCAGGAGGAGGGTGGGAATTAACTTCTCTCTTCCCGATTACATTTCTTAAGAATCAGAACACAATATGTTTGTAGGAAAACATCGCATCTCATCTCTGTACTCTTGAGAAAGGGGGAGGGGAATGGAGAATGATTGAGGAGACAGTCGTTTAATCCACAAACTTCATTGTCCAGTTTTTACACTAGATTAAATTCCCTCAGATTAAGCTGTAAGATAGTGTCTTTAACAGCAGCGAAGACAAAACGAATGTTCTCTGTGTCTGTGGCGCAGGTGAAATGAGAGTAGATGACCTTCTCTTTGTCAGGGTTCTGGTCTTGGTAGAGCTTCAAAATAAATTCCCGAGCTGATTTGGCATCTTGTTTAGGACCTGAAACAAAAAATAAATAATACTCAGTGCTTCATAAAAAACATCCAGGAAAAAAATGCAACAGTCCATTTCAGTCCTATAAAATATATCCGTAGGAGAGCTAGATAGAATTAAACATGGTGGCAGTCATGTGACCCGGCAGGGTGACAAAAAAATTGTGAATTATGTGTTTTTATAGTTTTTTTCCGTTATGGCGTTCACTGCACAGAACATTTTAAATATTTTAATGGTTCTGACACAGCGATACCAGATATTAAAATTTTTATATTTTTGTGTCTTATAATGACTTTTTATTTTTTATTATTTTTACTTAATAACTTTTAGCCCTCTTAAGGGGCTAGAACCTGGGATCTTTTGATCACTTGTCACATTTACCATAAGGCTAGGGCTACACGACAACAATAAGTCTCGTGAAACATAGGGCACAATTACACTGCAACATGTGTCGCGTGACATTGATGTCGTACCAATGTCATGCGACAATTTTTATAATGATATAGTCTATGGTGTCGCACTGTGACATGCTGCCTTCCACATTGACTTACAATGGTTTTAGAGACGGATCTGTCTTGGCTATTTTAGAGATAATACAACCGGATCCGTTCACAACGGATGCAGACGGTTGTATTATAACGGAAGCATTTTTGCTGATCCATCACGGATCCAGCTAAAATCCTGGTGTGAAAGTAGCCTTAGCAGGCAGTTTACTGTGGAAGGTCGGGGGCGGGGAGAGCTCTCCCTCTTTCTCCTCTGTGCGGCCGCTTATCAGACCACGGCATGCACTGTTCTTTGTGCGCGCCATGTTCTCTATAGCACTAAATAGCAGACATTAAAATGCAATGCACTATAGGGATGGTGCATTTTATTTTAGAAGCAATCAAAAGATTGGCTATTATAGTACCCTTGTGGAACTATTAAGTGGTTAAAAAAAGAAAAAAAATTCCAATTAACTTCCAGACCGGGCCATTTGCCCTCTTCCTGACCGGGCCTAATTTTGCAAATCTGACAAGCGTCACTTTATGTGGTAATAAATTTGAAACGCTTTTACTTATCCAAGCCATTCTGTTTTCTCGTGACACATTGACTCAAATGTACTATTAACATGATGTTTTACCTTTATTTATATAAAAAAATAAAAAATCCAAAAGATCATGAAAATTTGAAAAAATTCTGTTTTCTAAATTTGAATCTCTGCTTTTAAGGCCTCATGCACACGACCGTTGTGTGTTTTGCGGTCCGAAAATTGCGGATCTGCAAAAACACGGATGGCGTCCGTGTGCATTCAGCAATTTGCAGAATGGCACGGACAGCCATGGATATAACTTCCTATTCTTGTCCGCAAAACTGACAAGAATAGGACAGGTTATATTTTTTTGCGGACCACGGAACAGAGCAACGGATACGGAAAGCACACTGAGTGCTGTCCGCATCTTTTGCGGCCCCGTTGAAGTGAGTGGATCCGCATCCAAGCCGCAAAAACTGTGGCTCGGATGCGGACCAAAACAACGGTCGTGTGCATGAGGCCTAAGACAGATAGTGGTACCTCATAAAATACTCATTAACATTCACCATATGTCTACTTTATGTTGGCATCATTTTGGTAATGTCATTTAATTGTTTAAGAAAGTTGTACCCCATTTTAGAAATTTTCCAATTTAATAAATTTTTCTTGAAACAAATCAAGGGTTAAAAACAAAACACACCAATATTTATTACCCTGACTCAGAAATTTACAGAAACACCCCATATGTGGTTGTATACCGCTGTATGGGCACACTGCAGGGCACAGAAAGCAAGGAGCGCTGTAAGGAATATGGATTATTATTTAATGTCAGCCATGTTCTTACACCAGCCATCTGCTGTCTGATAGAGGAGCACTGCAGGAAAGTTATAAGAAAGTTATGTGTACCCCAAAATGGCATCATTAAAAACTACAACTCACAAACTACAGCTACATAGAGAAAAAGATAAAAAAAAAATTATAGCTCTTGAAAGGCGATGATGGAAAAAAAAAATGAAGAAAAACGCTTGGTCAGTAAGGCTCAAAACAGGCTGGTCACTAAGGGGTTAAATTTATATAAAAAATTCCTATGGGGGGCATCAAAGTTCAAATATGACTGGTCAGCAAAGGCTGGCGAGGGACTGGAGAATGACCAGTCTGACAGATTTATTACACAACAGCATTTTGCAGTTTCTATTAGGGGTGGGCGATATGGCCTAAAATCTATATTGTGATATAATTTAAAGCATGTGCGATATGCGATATATATCGCAATATATTGTTTTCTATATTGGGGGGGGGGGGGGGTTAAACTTTTTTATTTAATAAATATTAGCCTCCTTAAGGCCTAGAACCCTTGTCATATTCACCCTAATAGAGCTCTATTAGGGTGAATATGACTTTACACTCTCCCTGCTGCCCTGTGCTTTGTGCACACAACAGCAGGGAGCTGACCATGGCAGCCAGCCTCTCATGTGCCCCCCAGGCTCTGATCAGCCGCCCAGCCCCTGATCCGCCCCCAAGCCCCTCAGCCTCTGATCAGCCCCCCCCCCCCCCAGCCGCTCCCTCCTATCAGCCCCCTCAGGTAACTCAAACCCACCCCAGTATTAATCATTATTAATGGCCACAGGGTCCCCCCTTCCTCCCCCCCCCCATCATTGGTGGCAGTGGGCAGTTCCGATCGGTTACCATGGCAGCCAGGATGCTACTGAAGTCCTGGCTGCCATGGTATGTTAGTGAGCAGCATTATACTCACGTGCGCCGTGGCCGCCGGGCGCTCCTTCTTCTCATAGGTCTGTGCGGCGCATTGCTAATGCTGCAAGCATTAGCAATGCGCCGCACAGACAGAAGAAGGAGCGACCGGTGGCCACGACGCACGTGAGTATAATGCTGCTCACTAACATACCATGGCAGCCAGGACTTCAGTAGCGTGACTCCTGGCTGCCATGGTAACCGATCTTCACTACCGCTCCGTGGTCATATCGCGGTCCGGCGATATAGGTGATATGCACAAAATCCATATCGCATATCGCCCACCCCTAGTTTCTATATACTATATTTCTAGAAGATGCAGGAGCCAAATGTTACAAACTTTAATTAAAACCCTATTACAATTCTTTTAAACCAAACCCCAAGCGCTTTAAAAAGGTGTAAAAATTCTTCTGAAAGGTGCCTAAAAAAAAACTATATTTTACTCCATGCTTGTAGCTGAAAACCTCTGCACCATAATGGCTTTTCTCTTTTTCTGTTATATTGATGATACACTCCTTCCATAGAAAAAAAAAAGTATCTGAAATAAATAGTTTCCAATAAGATGATGACATCACAGGATCACTCACAGGAAACCTGATGCACTTGTGCTCCTCTTTCGCTCCTTTGACACTATACATTTTCAGCTGTAGAGAAGATCCACACCCCCCACCACAACCAATGTCTGGCTTTCACCAATCACCTCCTTACAAACTGTCTGGGAGCTAGAAGGCAGTACACAGTTTATGCTATTCTTGTCCCTCATATTAATCAGATGTTCTAAATACTATTAGAATATGTAGAACACATAGTTGCAAAATGCTAAAAATAAATAAAATATTTTGACATGTCACCTGCAGTAATTCAGGCATAATACACAGAATGCTCCCTAACCACCAGAAAACCTCTTCACTTCATGCCCCTTATCAAGGCATGTATGAC